>NC_048568.1:33627500-33882500 GCF_013265735.2 Oncorhynchus mykiss
GGATGTGATTTGATGTGTGTTTGCAGGTGAGAAGAGTTAGCCAAATAGTTTCAACATTTAGCTTCAGCTGGCTGGTGTGCAACCTGACTTTGGATTGGCTATCTCGGGCTAGTTAGGGACCGTCAAACTATACAACGTAAATTAGACTATTTCCATCAGGGAGCAGATCAACCGACACTTTCGTGTTCATGAGTTTCTTTCGTTATTGGTGACATTAGTTCGTAGATCCAACAGTTTTGTGAGAAGACCTCTTTGAAGTCAGGATGTACGCGACAGAGTTCAGACGACTGCTGGGAAACGTGTGGATGTCAGAGCCTAAAAACCGACGCTGTCGTGTTCGTGAGTCATACCATAACCACACATTATAAGACCTCTGATTCCTTTCCTTTAGTCAGTTCTACCACCTCAACATTTCCATTTTTAAACCGGGTTAAATATCAAGTTGACATAAAGTTCTGCTTCCTTCCACAGTGGGGCACTGTCAGATGGGTGCTTCAGTCAGAAAAACGTTCACTCATCTTTTCTGTCTCAGCTAGCTAGCCAGCAGGCAGCTACCGACGTGGCTCGCCAAGCTAGCTACAGAAACTAAACCTGTCAAATACACTCGCGGGAAATAAACACTTCCTAATAACATGATTTATATTAATATCCTTAGCTTGCCCATTCACTAAATATACTGTTAAATAACTCTGACACCCAGTAGCTTAAGTATGCTAGCTTATTAGCATTAGCCAGCCCTTATGCTGAGGGAGACTGGCTAGTTTGTTACCACCACCCCTGCACAAAACCTGTGGCCAACTCTGCTGCTGCTACTGCACTTTGACTTTCTGTCTGTTCTGCCCTCTCCACCTCATTCACTGCTGCCTGCTCATGCTCAAAGTGCTTGCTTTTTTTGCCTCTCTTTTGGAGGAAGTTCCAAAAATCCTTATTTGCTCTGTGCTATGCTGCGTACCCTGGCTGAGTGACCAGCGTTTTGCTGAGTGATTACATTGACGTCTAACCGGTGCTGTAGGGTTGGGGTCAGGAGATGTGAATGGTCACCTGCATTGTGAAATCTCAACCAATCACAGCAGGCACTGTCACCCCAGGGGCATTTTGCAGTTTCTTCTGTATTGCATTGTATATTTCTGTCATAAATATTCTGTTAAACATTTGTTTTAAATGTGTGGTTATGGCATCTCATATCAGCCTGAAATTAATTTCTAAAATACATTAAAACCCAAAAAATATATATATTTATTTCATTATTTTACCATCAAAAGATTTGGGTCTGGCGCAAAAACATCCGGGGCTTAAGCCCCAGAAGCCCAGGCCTAATGACGCCACTGATCAGTCAGTTTACCATCCATTGATACTGTAGAGCGCTGCATTTCCTAGTTTACTCTATTTATAAGCAGACATTTTGTCAGGAGATCCTAGATTTTCTCGTGGTTGTCAGACTCTGCCTTGTCGTTTATTGGCTAGTTTGAAGGAGAAACGAGGAAGCATGTATTTAGTTGTCTCTTGTCAATATTCTGCTGCTTAAGTTTACTCATATCAAAAGTTGGAGTTGTAGGTACTCTCGAAATATAAAATGAGGCTCTAAACTTGTTGAGCAAATCATATTTCTGCAACGGTAGTTGGAGCTAGATTTTCAAGCTGCCAGTCTGATCAACAACATCACGTGACTCAGGATTTGACAGATCTAACACAGTTCCACCTCCGACACCGATAAAACAACCGGTATGTGGATGTTGACCATAGTTAATCTAATATAATCGTGCCCTAGCCCTTTATCAGATGGAGATTTTTCCTCTTTGCATGGATGTTATATGCTTGGATTCTGTTGTCATTCACTCAGAATCAGTCAGTTGCCATACCCACTCATTACCTTGGGCCACTAGGGGCTGGGTGTGTTTCAAATTTGTCATTAATGAAGAAAAAATAAAAATTCAATTAATTTAATTACTTTTTTCGTCAATTATTCTTCACGTTCGTTAAAAAACATTTAGCTCTGAGTAAATTGTCATACGTGATGTATTTAATTCTAATCAGGTAATAAACTCAGCAAAAAAATAAACGTCCCTTTTTCAGGACCCTGTCTTTCAAAGGTAATTCGTAAAAATCTAAACTTCACAGATCTTCATTGTAAAGGGTTTAAAACACTGTTTCCCATGCTTGTTCAAAGAACCATAAACAATTCATGAACATGCACCTGTGGAACAGTCGTTAAGACACTAACAGCTTACAGACGGTAGGCAATTAAGGTCACAGTTATGACAACTTAGGACACTAGAGAGGCCTTTCTACTGACTCTGGAAAAACACCAAAAGAAAGATGCCCAGGGTCCCTGCTCATCTGCATGAACGTGCCTTAGGCATGCTGCAAGGAGGCATGAGGACTGCAGATGTGGCCAGGGCAATAAATTGCAATGTCCGTACTGTGAGACGCCTAAGACAGCGCTACAGGGAGACAGAACGGACAGCTGATCATCCTCGCAGTGGCCGACCACGTGTAACAACACCTGCACAGGATCGGTACATCTGAACATCACACCTGCGGGACAGGTACAGGATGGCAACAACTGTCCGTTTTACATCAGGAACGCACAATCCCTCCATCAGTGCTCAGACTGTCCGCAATAGGCTGAGAGAGGCTGGACTGAGGGCTTGTAGGCCTGTTGTAAGGCAGGTCCTCACCAGACATCACTGGGTCACAAACCCACCGTCCAATTTTTCAGTTTTTGATTTGTTAAAAAAGTTTGAAATATCCAATAAATGTCGTTCCACTTCATGATTGTGTCCCACTTGTTGTTGATTCTTCACAAAAAAATACAGTTTTATATCTTTATGTTTGAAGCCTGAAATGTGGCAAAAGGTCGCAAAGTTCAAGGGGGCCGAATACTTTCGCAAGGCACTGTATATGTATTATGATTATTTAGTTATTTTAATTTATTTCACCTTTATTTAAACAGGTAGGCAAGTTGAGAACAAGTTCTCATTTACAATTGCGACCTGGCCAAGATAAAGCAAAGCAGTTCGACACATACAACGACACAGAGTTACACATGGAGTAAAACAAACATACAGTCAATAATACAGTATAAACAAGTCTATATACGATGTGAGCAAATGAGGTGAGATAAGGGAGGTAAAGGCAAAAAAGACCATGTTGGCAATGTAAATACAATATAGCAAGTAAAACACTGGAATGGTAGATTTGCAAGGGAAGAATGTGCAAAGTAGAAATACAAATAATGGGTTGCAAAGGAGCAAAATAAATAAATCATTTAAATACTGCAGGGAAAGAGGTAGTTGTTTGGGCTAAATTATAGGTGGGCTATGTACAGGTGCAGTAATCTGTGAGCTGCTCTGACAGTTGGTGCTTAAAGCTAGTGAGGGAGATAAGTGTTTCCAGTTTCAGAGATTTTTGTAGTTCGTTCCAGTCATTGGCAGCAGAGAACTGAAAGGAGAGGCGGCCAAAGAAAGAATTGGTTTTGGGGGTGACCAGAGAGATATACCTGCTGGAGCGCGTGCTACAGGTGGGTGCTGCTATGGTGACCAGCGAGCTGAGATAAGGGGGGACTTTACCTAGCAGGGTCTTGTAGATGACATGGAGCCAGTGGGTTTGGCGACGAGTATGAAGCGAGGGCCAGCCAACGGGATCGTACAGGTCGCAATGGTGGGTAGTATATGGGGCTTTGGTGACAAAACGGATTGCACTGTGATAGACTGCATCCAATTTATTGAGTAGGGTATTGGAGGCTATTTTGTAAATGACATCGCCAAAGTCGAGGATTGGTAGGATGGTCAGTTTTACAAGGGTATGTTTGGCAGCATGAGTGAAGGATGCTTTGTTGCGAAATAGGAAGCCAATTCTAGATTTAACTTTGGATTGGAGATGTTTGATATGGGTCTGGAAGGAGAGTTTACAGTCTAACCAGACACCTAAGTATTTGTAGTTGTCCATGTATTCTAAGTCAGAGCCGTCCAGAGTAGTGATGTTGGATAGGCGGGCAGGTGCAGGTAGCGATCGGTTGATGAGCATGCATTTAGTTTTACTTGTATTTAAGAGCAATTGGAGGCCACGGAAGGAGAGTTGTATGGCATTGAAGCTTGCATGGAGGGTTGTTAACACAGTGTCCAAAGAAGGGCCAGAAGTATACAGAATGGTGTCGTCTGCGTAGAGGTGGATCAGAGACTCACCAGCAGCAAGAGCGACCTCATTGATGTATACATAGAAGAGAGTCGGTCCAAGAATTGAACCCTGTGGCACCCCGAAAAGAGACTGCCAGAGGTCCGGACAGCAGAACCTCCGATTTGACACACTGAACTCTATCAGAGAAGTAGTTGGTGAACCAGGCGAGGCAATCATTTGAGAAACCAAGGCTGTCGAGTCTGCCGATGAGGATGTGGTGATTGACAGAGTCGAAAGCCTTGGCCAGATCAATGAATACGGCTGCACAGTAATGTTTCTTATCAATGGCAGTTAAGATATAATTTAGGACCTTGAGCGTGGCTGAGGTGCACCCATGACCAGCTCTGAAACCAGATTGCATAGCGGAGAAGGTATGGTGGGATTCGAAATGGTCAGTAATCTGTTTGTTGACTTGGCTTTCGAATACATTAGAAAGGCAGGGTAGGATAGATATAGGTCTGTAGCAGTTTGGGCCAAGAGTGTCCCCCCCCTTTGAAGAGGGGGATGACCGCAGCTGCTTTCCAATCTTTGGGAATCTCAGACGACACGAAAGAGAGGTTGAACAGGCTCGTAATAGTGGTGGCAACAATTTCGGCAGATAATTTTAGAAAGAAAGGGTCCAGATTGTCTAGCCCGGCTGATTTGTAGGGGTCCAGATTTTGCAGCTCTTTCAGGACATCAGCTGAACGGATTTGGGAGAAGGAGAAATGGGGAAGGCTTGGGCGAGTTGCTGTGGGGGGTGCAGTGCTGTTGACCGGGGTAGGAGTAGCCAGGTGGAAACCATGGCCAGCCGTAGAGAAATGCTTATTGAAATTCTCAATTATGGTGGATTTATCAGTGGTGACAGTGTTTCCTATCTTCAGTGCAGTGGGCAGCTGGGAGGAGGTGTTCTTATTCTCCATGGACTTTACAGTATCCCAGAACTTTTTTGAGTTTGTGTTGCAGGAAGCAAATTTCTGCTTGAAAAATTATGCCCCCATAATCATTCTATTAACTTAGGTTATCTTAAATTCACCAATGCGAAATAATAACACTTTTGGAAACTATAGTTAAGAAATGTTAATTCTGGCAGAGGCGGGATTTGAACAGGGTACCTTCGGGTTCAATCTTCCGGTTCAAATACAGGAAAGAAATGACGTTTTCGTTGCTTTTCAACTTATGGTAATAAATAATGAATAATAAACACATTATGAAGAAGAACCCTTAACCTTTCCCTTTTTATTACTTTCTCTCAAATGTTTTCCTTCTTTTCTTTCAACATTCTTTTCCCCCTTCTTCCTCCCTTCTCCCCTTAACATACTATTCGTTCCCCAGCTTCGAGTTGGCAAGGCTACACCTAATTGCTATAACCCAGGTCCCCCTTGCAAAACAGGTTTTAAACCTCAAGGGTATTTTCCTGGTTGTGTGAAGGTTTCATAAAAAAATGTGTTATGAGGATGATTAGGTTCCATGAAATGTAAAGCTCTGAAAGGATCAACCTCTAGTTGTCAGGCAGGTTCTTTTGCATTTCCCATGAAAAGGCATGATGACAGTTGTGACACACCTCGTCACAAGTCTGGTCGAAATCTAGTGCATGGAAATACATGGATGGCAAACCCTAACACTAACAAGAGGCCTCTAAATGGTAAGGAATGGTTCATTTTCTTTCTCAAAACTTTCTCAAACCTGATCTTGATTTAAAGATGTTCTATAAACTTAACATGCTCTGTTTAAATGTTTAGCGTTGTTTAGGAGAATGCAGCCATACACCTTAATGCAGTCTAACCTGTCCTCAGGATAATGTTTACTAACTTGAGTACACTGAACATGCTAGCACTGCTAATAATATATAATATATAATATAAATATATATAATATTATAATATTTCCTATTCTTAATGACTGTCATTATTCTGTGTTTGTGCAGTAAAAACTGATGGAAACCTTCAGAAAAACAGCATGACTCACCATACACTGATTATGAGTGAATTTGAGTCAGATGGAAGAGAGAAAATAGGCATTTTAACTTCATAGATTTAGCCGGTGGTAACTTTTGGAATAGACACCGGCTGAAATGCGGTTTGAACCAATCAGCATTAAGGATTAGAACCACCTGTTGTATAATATAGAAACTCATTCTGATGTCATAGTCAATTTTCACATTGTTTCTTTTTATATACACTTATAACGTCTAAAATGTAGGTGTGTTTCTTTCTTACAGGACAAACATGTCATCAACAACTTCCAACCGAACACATCATCTAACTCTGATAGCTGCTCTTGGGGTTTTGTGTTCAGTGGTACTATTTTTTGTTTACTTTCAACCAACATCTACTGTATGTCCATCTCGATTAGATGATTTGCCATTTTTGGCAAAGGGAGATGTTTCCTCACCTACCAAAAAGCCTGTGGAAAAGCCGTTTGTGTTGCTCTGGTTCTGGCCACTGGGTGTGAGATGGAATTTTGAAATCTGCAAAACCCACTTCAACATCGATAGCTGTGTTCTGACAGATGACAGATCCCTTTATGACAAAGCAGAGGGAGTGGTTGTTTTTCACAAAGGCATCAGCTGGGACCTGAAGAACCTGCCTCAGTCTCCTCGTCCACATTTTCAGAAATGGATCTGGTTTCATGTGGAATCACCAACAAATACCGCCAGAATACCAGGTCTGGAAAATCTATTTAACCTCACTTTGAGCTATAGACGAGATGCTGACATCACAGTGCGAAATGAATTGACAACCGTGAAGAATGAAAAGGACAGTGAGTTTTTGCTGCCCAGGAAGGATAAATTGGTTTGTTGGATTGTGAGCAACAACAATCCTTCAACTGGGACAGGAACCAGAGCAAAGTATTATCAAGAGTTGGTCAAACACATCAAGATACATGTTTATGGTTCTGCTTTTACAGGGAGTCGTTTGAAGTATGAGGAGTATTACTCAACCCTTGCTAGCTGTAAATTCTACCTTTCATTTGAGAATTCAATCCACAGAGACTACATCACAGAAAAGGTGAACGGACCACTTGTAGCAGGAACCATACCAGTAGTCATGGGCCCACCCAGAGAGAACTATGAACAGTTTATCCCAGCTGGTTCTTTCATTCATGTAAATGACTTTACTAATGCAAAGGCGCTGGCTGACTTCCTCCTCCAATTGGACAAGAATGATGAGATGTATATAAGTTACTTCACTTGGAGGAGGTACCTTAATGCCAAACCCCACCTCCTGACAATACAGGAAGAGTTCATTCAACCTGTTTGTTTAGCCTGTGAATACATGGCAAGAGACAAAGGATATTACAATGCTGTCCACAACCTTTATGAATGGTACTTTGGATGAGGGTTTAGCCATCATTTTGTAAGCACAGAAAATAACATTTTACCTTAGCTACATAAACGGAATACAATTTTAAAAGTGTCTTTGGATTTGGAGATATTTTGATTCAAAATCTTTATCAATTTAAAGGATGTGCATTCAAGGTTTTGGGGAAGATTAAAATAAATAAATAATTAAACGCTTTGGAAGCAACATACACTGTAAACCCTAATGTGCTGTCATTACTCAAAACTTTTAAGGAACCCATTGCACTTAAATAAAACCTTTTACTGCAGTGGGCTAAATCAGCTGGTCAGAGTTATTCTTCGTGGTCCTTAACAAATCTACTGTGAAACCAAAGTATACACCTCCCACACATGGTTATAGGCTTAAAAAAATTAGAAACCTTTACCATGTCAGATATAGAGTTCAAATGTATTACATTTTCACTTTGAATGTCAATATTACATTTTATATACATCACAGAAGACCGAACTATAACAAAACGGTTTGATATAGAAACACCAGATTTTAGTCTGTTAAAAAAAAAATATATATTTATTATTTATGAAAAATTATAACATTCCACCCATGAGGTCAACGACGGCGCTTTTGGTAATTGATTGCAGGAAAGGGTTGCTATGTCTGGATACAATTACTTAAAGTGATTTTGTAGTCATTACTCACACTGACCCTATAGGGCAGGGGTGTCAAACTCATTCCAGGGAAGTCCACGTTTTGGGGTTTTCCTTTCAATGACGACCTAGACACCCAGGTGAGAGGAGTTCCTTACTAATTAGTGACCTTAATTCATCAATCAAGTGCAAGGGTGGAGCGGAAACCCACAGATACTCTGCCCTCCATGGAATTAGTTTGACACGTGTTGTAGAGGGTCCAGATTTGAGTTGTATAATTTTATTGCCGTTTGTATGACATTTGAATAATGCCTCCAATATAATTTCCCAGTGTGCCTAGTCTTTGAATGAATTGCAGAGTTACTGTACTGGTTGTTGAATTCACTCATTTTTAGTTGTGTGGGTGGCCTTCACTGAGTGAGTTCCTAGGCAAATGTTGTCTTTATAGTTCAACACTTAATGACAAAACATTACATATCCAGTAAGGACTTATTTGAGGCCTCGTGAAATTCCAGTATCTTTACCACATTTTCAAAAAATCCTGGTTGAAGAATTTCCTGGATTCTTCCAACTGGGATTCCTGAAAAACCTGGGAAATTTACCATCATTTTGCAACCCCACCTGCAAGTCACATTATGCTGGCTTGCAAAGTGACGTATAACTCCTATTGGAATCCAGACAGAGTTAGGATATCTATTAACCATGGAAATTGGAACACCCATTTCCGTAATGAGTGCAAAAAATCTAAGGATTCATTTAGAAAAATGCATGTTTTTTATGTGTAGCATAAATGTGTCCATCAATCACTCAACGTACATGCAAAAACACTTGTTTTAGTTTTGAGTTTGTGCTTCATAAACATTTTAATAAATAAATGACTTTTCATTGACTGAGTATTTGAGTTCAAAATGCCTTGGGGTTTACAGTATACTGTACCAGTGTGTGGATTTATAATATATACAGTGCTTGACTTGGACTCATTTTGGTTGCCGGTACTTTTATATTTAGGTGCATTAGCTCCAGAATACTTTTGAGCTAATATTCTATAAGAGGAACAGAAGCTCTAGCAGCAGAACATTTGAGGTGCTGGTACTCCGCTCTGGTGAGCTCCTGCCCAAGTAAAGCACTGAATCTGCTTCTACATCTGCATTGCTTGCTGTTTGGCGTTTTAGGCTGTTTGGGGTTTTAGGCAGGGTTTCTGTACAACACTTTGTGACATCTACTGATTTTAAAAAGGGCTTTATAAATACATTTGATTTAATCTATGTCTTCCTCCCGGATCCAGCATCTTGGAAACGTTTTATATTATGGGATGTACGCATTTCACTCTCTTTAACACATAGCAAAAAGAGACAAGGGATTTTGTCCCTGGTAATGTTCTCCACTACCCTTACAAGTGGTAATTTAGTTGAGCATATTAAATTCACATTTATCACCTGAAATTGTATTTGACTTAATCAGCAAATACATTTACGTTTACATATACCACATAAATATTATGAAGCATCTGGCTGCATTTTCTTGTCTGTTTTGGTGAACTGTTTGCTAACATATATGATCTCAGCAGTAGAATGGATTAATATAATTACAATTCCTTCGTCCTCATGGCTTTGTTTTTGCTCTGACATGAGCTTTCAACTTTAAGACCTTATATAGACGTGTGCCTTTCCAAATCATGTCCCTAGGTGGACTCCAATCCAGTTGTAGAAACATCTCAAGGATGATCATTGGAATCAGGATGCACCTGGGCTAAATTTCGAGTCTCATAGTGAAGGGTCTGAATACTTATGTAAATAAGGTATTTCTGTTTTTATTACATTTGCAAAAATGTCCTAAAATCAGTTTTTGCTTCATTATGGAGCATTGTGTGTAGATTGCTGAGTAAATAGATTTTTTTGATCATTTTTAGAATAAGGCTGTAACGTAACAAAATGTGTGAAAAGTCAAGTGTTCTGAATACTTTCCAAATGCACTGTATGTACGCTGATGTTATACTCAATGTTATACACATCAGCCACCACAGCAAATGAAGTAACTGCGACCCTTAACAGAGCATCATTCAGCTTTAGAATGGGGGGCTAGTAATAAGCTAAAAAATATATAAAAAAACTAAAGGCATTGTATTTGGAACAAATAATTTGCTCAACAATAAACCTCATTTAAATCGTATACTGAATAATGTGACAATTGAGGAGACTAAACTGTAACCCTAGATTGTAAACTGACATGATCAAAACATATTGATACAATGGTTACTAAGATGGGGAGAGGTCTGTCTGTGATAAAGCGCTGCTCTTCTTTCTTGACCTTACAATCAACCAAATAAGTCCTACAGCACCTAGTTTTATCACACCTGGACTACTGCCCAGTTACACCGAGTGTACCAAACATTAGGAACACCTTCCTAATACTGCGCTGCACCCTCTTTTGGCCTCAGAACAGCCTCAATTTGTCCGGTCATGGACTCTACAAGGTGTCAAAAGCATTCCACAGGGATGCTGGCCCATGTTGACTCCAATGCCTCCCACAGTTGTGTCAAGTTGGCTGGATGTTCTTCTGGTGGTGGACCATTCTTGATATACACAGGAAACTGTTGAGTGTGAGAAACCCAGAAGCGTTGCAGTTCATGACACACTCAAACCGGGGCGTCTTGCAGCTACTACTATACCCATTCAAAGCCACTTAAATATTTAGTCTTGTTCATTCAACCTCTGAATGGCACACATACACAATCTGTGTCTCAGTTGTTTCAAGGCTTAAAAATGTATCCTTGACTCCTCCCCTACACTGGCTGACATCAATAAGTGACATCAATAAGGGATCATGGTGTTCAGCTGGTCAGTCAAGAAAAGAGCAAGTTTTCCTAATGTTTTGTACACTCAGTGCATATGGGCAGTGCTGTAAAGGACCCAAACTAACTATATCACTATTTCTGTTATTTGTGCTATTGTCAATAGTTAGTGTTTTGTTTTGTCTTTTATTGTATACAAATGTTGTTTGTCTGCCACGAGGTGGAATGTTTTTTTTGTCTTGCACTTAAATATATGAAAGAGTTCAGTAAAGGACCACTGACAGAGAACCTTTTCCTGGATGGACTGCCCAATCAGAAGTTGTTTCTCCAGTCATACCAGTACACACACACACACACACACACCACTTCCTCATCCATTGGCTTTATTTTTTAAAACTGCCCTTAACCACACATTGGTAGCTTTGTGTAGACAGACAGGCATACTCAAATCAAATCAAATGTATTTATATAGCCCTTTGTACATCAGCTGATATCTAAAAGTGCTGTACAGAAACCCAGCCTAAAACCCCAAACAGCAAGCAATGCAGGTGTAGAAGCACGGTGGCTAGGAAAAACTCCCTAGAAAGGCCAAAATCTAGGAAGAAACCTAGAGAGGAACCAGGCTATAAGGGGTGGCCAGTCGGGTGGAGATTATAACAGAACATGGCCAAGATGTTCAAAAGTTCATAAATGACCAGCATGGTCAAATATTAATAATCACAGTAGTTGTCGAGGGTGCAGCAAGTCAGCACCTCAGGAGTAAATGTCAGTTGGCTTTTCATAGCCAATCATTAAGAGTATCTCTACCACTCCTGCTGTCTCTAGAGAGTTGAAAACAGCAGGTCTGGGACAGGCAGCACGTCTGGTGAACAGGTCAGGATTCCATAGCCGCAGGCAGAACAGTTGAAACTGGAGCAGCAGCACGGCCAGGTGGACTGGGGACAGCAAGGAGTCATCATGCCAGGTAGTCCTGAGGCATGGTCCTAGGGCTCAGGTCCTCTGAGAGAAAGAGATAATTAGAGAGAGCATACTTAAATTCACACAGGACACCGGATAAGACAGGAGAAGTACTCCAGATATAACAAACCGACCCTAGCCACCCGACACATAAACTACTGCAGCATAAATACTGGAGGCTGAGACAGGAGGGGTCAGGAGACACTGTTGCCCCATCCGATGATACCCCCGGACAGGGCCAAACAGGAAGGACTTCATTGTCCTAAGCAAAGTTGTACTATTGTTACAGTAATTGAGTAGGTTCTCTGAGCACTTGCACTTTTTTTATTATAACATTTTACTTCTACTTGAGTACAATTTCATTAAAGTAACAGTACTTTTACTTGTAGTATATTTCAGAACTCTTGACACTTGTGAGTGAGTGAGGGACAGTGTGAATGGGTGAGTGAATGAATGCCAGTCAGTCAGTTCCATGGACATGTGACAAGTATTAGAGGGTTGAATTTTTTGCACATTCATAATGATGAATTAACCTTATTTACATAAGCATTCAGACCCGTTGTTATGAGACTCAAAATTGAGCTCAGGTGCATCCTGTTTCCATTAATCATTTTTTAGATGTTTCTACAACTTGATTGGAGACCACCTGTGGTAAATGCAATTGATTGGACATGAATTGTAAAGGCACGCACCTGTCTATATAAGGTTCCACAGTTGACAGTGCATGTCAGCACAAAACAAAGCCATGAGGTCAAAGGAATTGCCCGTAGAGCTCAGAGACAGGATTGTGTAGAGGGACAGATCTGGGGAAGGGTACCAAAAAATGCAGCATTGAAGGTCCACAAGAACGCAGTGGCCTTCAGTATTCTTAAATGGAAGAAGTTTGGAACCACCAAGACTCTTCCTAGAGATGGCCGCCCAGCCAAACTGAGCAATCGTGGGAGAAGGGCCTTGGTCAGGGAGGTGACCAAGAACCCGATGGTCACTCTTACAGAGCTCCAGAGTTCATCCCCTCACCTAGGTGTCTAGGTTTTCATCGAAAGGAAAAACCCAAAACCAGCAAACACTATGCCCCCTCCCTGGAATGAGTTTGACACCTCTGCCCTACATGGTCACAGTGGCTCTATCGGTGTGAGTAATGACTACAAATTAACTTTAAGTAACTGTATTCCAATATATTAGCCCTTTCCTGCATTCAATTACCAAAAGCACCGTCTTTGACCTCATGGGTGGAATGTTATTCATATTTTTCATAATTAATAAAGATTATTAAAAAAAGACAAACCAGGTGTTTCTACGTTAAGCTGTTTTGTTATAGTTTAGTCTTCTGTGATGTAATTAAAATGGAAAATTGGGATAGAACCTCAATGTAACACATTTGAACTCTATTTGACATGGTACAGGTGTCTTCTTTTTTATAAGCCCATAACCATGTGTGTGAGGTGTATAGTTTGGTTTCACAGTAGATTTGTTTAAGACTACCAAGAATAACTCTGACCAGCTGATTTAGCCCACTGCAGTAAAAGGTTTTATTTAAGTGCAATGGGTTCCTTAAAAGTTTTGAGTAATGACAGCACATTGGGGTTTACAGTGTATGCTGCTTACAAAGTGTTTAATAAAAAATTAAAAATAAACCTTATACCTTGAATTGATACCAAAATATTTTGCATCAAAATTACGTAGCTATAAGCTAAAATTAGTAGATTAGTAGATTAGTCTACTTATATTTTCTGTTCTTACAAAATTTTGGCTAAACACTCATCCAAAGTACCATTCATAAAGGTTGTGGACAACATTATAATATAATTTGTCTCTTGCCATGTATTCACAGGCTAAACAAACAGGTTGAATAAACTCTTCCTGTATTGTCAGGAGGTGGGGCTTGGCATTAAGGTACCTCCTCCAGGTGAAGTAACTTATATACATCTCATCATTCTTGTCCAATTGGAGGAGGAAGTCAGCCAGCTCCTTTGCATTAGTAAAGTAATTTACATGAATGAAAGAACCAGCTGGGATAAACTGTTCATAGTTCTCTCTGGGTGGGCCCAAGACTACTGGTACGGTTCCTGCTACAAGTGGTCCGTTCACCTTTTCTGTGATGTAGTCTCTGTGGATTGAATTCTCAAATGCAAGGTAGAACTTACAGCTAGCAAGGGTTGAGTAATACTCCTCATACTTCAAACGACTCCCTGTAAAAGCAGGACTATAAACAAACTCACTGTCCTTTTCATTCTTCACCGTTGTTAATTCATTTTGCTCTGTGATGTCAGCATCTCGTATTCAGCTCATCTTGTATTCTGGCAGTATTTGTTGGTGATTCCATAGGAGACCAGATCCATTTCTGAAAAAGTGGACGAAGAGACTGAGGCACATTCTTCATGTTCCAGCTGGTGACTTGGTGAAAAATAACTACTCCTTCTGCCAGAAAACAGCTATCGATGTTGAAATGGGTTTTCCAGAATTAAAAATTCCATCTCACACCTAATGGCCAGAACCAGAGCAACACAAACAGCTTTTCCACAGGCTTTTTTTGTCTTTTTGGTAGATGACGAAACATCTCCCTTTGCCAAAAATTGCAAATTCCAATTGAGATGGGCATTCAGTAGATGATGGTAGAAAGTAAACACAAAACCCCAAGAGCAGCTATCAGAGTTAGATGATGTGTTCGGTTGGAAGTTGTTGATGACATGTTTGTCCTGTAAGAAAGAAACACACCTACATTTCAGACGTTATAAGTATATAAAAAGGAACAGCTTAAATATTTAACGTGTTGCTTTAAGTGCTGATTATACAACATGAGGTTCTAATCCTGAATGTTGATTGGTTAAAATCGCATTCCAGCCGGTGCTAAAAATGCCTATTTACTCCGTTCCATCCGACTCAAATTCTTCTATAATCAGTGTGTATTTGTATTGAACCTTTATTTAACTAGGCAAGTCGGTTAAGAACAAATAATTATTTTACAATGACGGCCTACCCCGGCCAAATCTTCCCCTCAACTGGACGACGCTTGGCCAATTGTGCGCCGCCCTATGGGGCTCCCAATCACGGCCGGTTGTGATTCAGCCCAGGGTCGAACCAGGGGATCGAACCAGGGTCTGTAGTGACGCCGCTAGCACTGAGATGTAGTGCCTTAGACCGCTGCTCAACTTGGGATCCCAAAACTGTGCACCGTCCGGGAAACGAACCCGGGTCGAAAGAATGTGAATCTTCCATGATACCTTTACACCTGTGGAGCTGGTGTATGGTGAGTCATGCAGTTTTTCCTACACAAACACATAATAATGAGAGTCATTAACAATAGGAAAGCGTAAAGGGTATTATTAGCAGTGCTAGCATGTAAAGTGTCAAATCAAATCAAATTGTATTAGTCACATGCGCAGAATATAACAGGTGTAGTAGACCTTACAGTGAAATGCTTACTTACGAAATCCTTACGTCCTCAAGTTAGTTAACATTATCCTGAGGACAGGTTAGACTGCATAAAGGTGTATGGCTGCATTCTCCTAAACAATGCTAAACTTTTGAACAGAGCATGTTTAGTTTACAGAATGTCTTTAAATCAAGATGTTTTAAACACTTAACACTGAAATCAGTTTTGAGAATGAAAATAAACCATTCCTTACCATTAGAGGGCTCTTGTTAGGGTTTGGCATCCATGCACTAGATTTCAACCAGACTAGTGACAAGGTGTGGCACACCTGCTAAATAACCTGTCTGACAACTTGAGGATGACCCTTTCAGAACATTACATTTCCTGGAACCTAATCATCGTCATTATGTTTTTATTTAGCCTTTATACAACCAGTAAAATACCCTTGAGGTTAGAAACCTCTTTTACAAGGGGGACCTGGGTAATAGCATTAGGTGTTACCATGTAGACTTGCCATCTCAAAGCTGGGGAACAATATGGTGTTGGGGGGGGGGGTGTGGGGGATGGGGGAACAAATGTAAAAAGAGAGGAACTAATAAAAAGGGAAAAGTTGAGGGTTCTTCATAATGCAAGTGTTTATTATTCATTATTTATTATGACAAGTTAAAAAACAAACATTTTTGTATTTGTATTTTTCCTGTATTTGAACCGGAAGAGTGGATCCGAAGGTCCCCAGTTTGAATCCTGCATTGGCCAGAAATAACATTTACAAACAAAAATAATAATTTCCAAAAGTGTTATTTTCACATTGGTGAAACGTAAGACCACCTGACACAATATAACGATTATGGGAGCAAAATCATAACATATAGAAGTGTTGTTCTAATGAGGTTGGTTTATTACTGTACTATACTCCCATTACATTGTTAATCCAATTAAACTCAGCAAAAAAAGAAACGGACCTTTTTCAGGACCCTGTCTTTCAAAGGTAATTCGGAAAAATCCAAATAACTTCACAGATCTTCATTGTAAAGGGTTTAAACACTGTTTCCCATGCTTGTTCAATGAACCATAAACAAGTAATGAACATCCACCTGTGGAACAGTCATTAAGACACTAACAGCTTACAGATGGTAGACAATTAAGGTCACAGTTATGACAGCTTGGGACACTAAAGAGGCATTTCTACTGACTATGAAAAACACCAAAAGAAGGATGCCCAGTGCCTCTGCTCATCTGCATGAACGTGCCTTAGGCATGTTGCAAGGAGGTATGAGGACTGCAGATGTGGCCAGGGCAATACATTGCAGTGTTCGTACTGTGAGACGCCTAAGTCAGCGCTACAGGGAGACAGGACGGACAACTGATCGTTCTCGCAGTGGCAGACCACCATGTAAAAACACCTGCACAGGATCGGTACATCTGAATATCACACCTGCGGGACAGGTACAGGATGGCAACAACAACTGCCCGAGTTACACCAGGAATGCACAATCCCTCCATCAGTGCGCAGACCGTCCGCAATAGTCTGAGAGAGTCTGGGCTGAGGGCTTGAAGGCCTGTTGTAAGGCAGACATCACCGGCAACAATGTCGCCTATGGGCACAAACTCATCATCGCTGGACCAGACAGGACTGTCAAAAAGTGCTCTACACTGACGAGTCCCGGTTTTGTCTCACCAGGGGTGATGGTCGGATTTGCGTTTATCGTCAAAGGAATGAGCGTTACATTGAGGCCTGTACTTTGGAGCAGGATCGATTTGGAGGTGGAGTGTCCGTCATTGTCTGGGGTGGTGTGTCACAGCATCATCGGACTGAGCTTGTTGTCTTTGCAGGCAATCTCAACACTGTGCGTTACAGGGAAGACATTCTCCTCCCTCATGTGGTACCCTTCCTGCAGGCTCATCCTGACATGACCTTCCAGCATATGACAATGCCACCAGCCATACTGCTCGTTCTGTGTGTGATTTCCTGCAAGAAAGGATTGTCAGTGTTCTGCCACGGAGTATTGTAATGAGAATATAGTCCAGTAAGAAACAAACCACATTAGAACAACACTTATATCTTATGATTATGTCACCATAATCATTATATTATCTTAGGTTATCTTACATTCACCTATGTGAAGCATAATAACATTTTTAGAAACTATAGGTGTTAAGATATGTTATATCTGGCAGAGGCAGGATTTGAACAGGGTACCTTCGGGTTCAATCTTCCGGTTCAAATACAGGAAAGAAATGACGTTTTCGTTGCTTTTCAACTTATTGTAATAAATAATGAATAATAAACACATTATGAAGAAGAACCCTTAACCTTTCCCTTTTTATTACTTTCTCTCAAATGTTTTCCTTCTTTTCTTTCAACATTCTTTCCCCCTTCTTCCTCCCTTCTCCCCTTAACATACTATTTGTTCCACAGCTTCGAGTTGGCAAGGCTACATGGTAACACCTAATTGCTATAACCCAGGTCCCCTTTGCAAAACATGTAAAGCTCTGAAAGGATCAACCTCTAGTTGTCAGGCAGGTTCTTTTGCATTTCCCATGAAAAGGCATGATGACAGTTGTGCCACACCTCGTCACTAGTCTGGTTGAAATCTAGTGCATGGATTTACATGGATGGCAAACCCTAACACTAACAAGAGGCCTCTAAATGGTAAGGAATGGTTAATTTTCTTTCTCAAAACTTTCTCAAACCTGATCTTGATTTAAAGATGTTCTATAAACTTAACATGCTCTGTTTAAATGTTTAGCGTTGTTTAGGAGAATGCAGCCATACACCTTTATGCAGTCTAACCTGTCCTCAGGATAATGTTTACTAACTTGAGTACACTGAACATGCTAGCACTGCTAATAATAGCCTTTACGATTTCCTATTCTTAATGACTGTCATTATTCTGTGTTTGTGCAGTAAAAACTGATGGAAACCTTCAGAAAAACTGCATGACTCACCATACACTGATTATGAGTGAATTTGAGTCAGATGGAAGAGAGAAAATAGGCATTTTAACTTCATAGATTTAGCCGGTGGTAACTTTTGGAATAGACACCGGCTGAAATGCGGTTTGAACCAATCAGCATTAAGGATTAGAACCACCTGTTGTATAATATAGAAACTCATTCTGATGTCATAGTCAATTTTCACATTGTTCTTTTTTTATATACTTATAATGTCTAAAATGTAGGTGTGTTTCTTTCTTACAGGACAAACATGTCATCAACAACTTCCAACCGAACACATCATCTAACTCTGATAGCTGCTCTTGGGGTTTTGTGTTCAGTGGTACTATTTTTTGTTTACTTTCAACCAACATCTACTGCATGTTCATCTCGATTAGATGATTTGCCATTTTTGGCAAAGGGAGATGTTTCCTCACCTACCAAAAAGCCTGTGGAAAAGCCGTTTGTGTTGCTCTGGTTCTGGCCACTGGGTGTGAGATGGAATTTTGAAATCTGCAAAACCCATTTCAACATCGATAGCTGTGTTCTGACAGATGACAGATCCCTTTATGACAAAGCAGAGGGAGTGGTTGTTTTTCACAGAGACATCAGCTGGGACCTGAAGAACCTGCCTCAGTCTCCTCGTCCACATTTTCAGAAATGGATCTGGTTTCATGTGGAATCACCAACAAATACCGCCAGAATACCAGGTCTGGAAAATCTATTTAACCTCACTTTGAGCTATAGACGAGATGCTGACATCACAGTGCGAAATGAATTGACAACCGTGAAGACTGAAAAGGACAGTGAGTTTTTGCTGCCCAAGAAGGATAAATTGGTTTGTTGGATTGTGAGCAACAACAATCCTGCAACTGGGACAGGAACCAGAGCAAAGTACTATCAAGAGTTGGTCAAACACATCAAGATACATGCTTATGGTTCTGCTTTTACAGGGAGTCGTTTGAAGTATGAGGAGTATTACTCAACCCTTGCTAGCTGTAAATTCTACCTTGCATTTGAGAATTCCATCCACAGAGACTACATCACAGAAAAGGTGAACGGACCACTTGTAGCAGGAACCATACCAGTAGTCATGGGCCCACCCAGAGAGAACTATGAACAGTTTATCCCAGCTGGTTCTTTCATTCATGTAAATGACTTTACTAATGCAAAGGCGCTGGCTGAATTCCTCCTCCAATTGGACAAGAATGATGAGATGTATATAAGTTACTTCACTTGGAGGAGGTACCTTAATGCCAAACCCCACCTCCTGACAATGCAGGAAGAGTTCATTCAACCTGTTTGTTTAGCCTGTGAACACATGGCCAGAGACAAAGGATATTACAATGTTGTCCACAACCTTTATGAATGGTACTTTGGATGAGTGTTTAGCCACCATTTTGTAAGCACAGAAAATATAATTTTAGCTTAGCTACATAAACGGAATACAATTTTAAAAGTGTACTCGAATTTGGGGATATTTTGATTCAAAATATGTGTATCATTTCAAAGGATGGGCATTCAAAGTTTTGGGGAAGATTCTATTTTATTTTTTATTAAACACTTTGGAAGCAGAATAAACCCAAATGTGCTGTCATTATTCAAAACCTTTAAGGAACCCATTGCACTTGACCTTTTACTACAGTTGGCTAAATCAGCTGATCAGACAGCTATTCTTGGTAGTCTTAAACAAATCTACTTTAAAACCAAACTACAGTGCCTTGCGAAAGTATTCGGCCCCCTTGAACTTTGCAACCTTTTGCCACATTTCAGGCTTCAAACATAAAGGTATAAAACTGTATTTTTTTGTGAAGAATCAACAACAAGTGGGACACAATCATGAAGTGGAACGACATTTATTGGATATTTCAAACTTTTTTAACAAATCAAAAACTGAAAAATTGGGCGTGCAAAATTATTCAGCCCCTTTACTTTCAGTGCAGCAAACTTTTTTCCCATTCCTCCTTGCAAAACAGCTCAAGCTCAGTGAGGTTGGATGGAGAGCATTTGTGAACAGCAGTTTTCAGGTCTTTCCACAGATTCTCGATTGGATTCAGGTCTGGACTTTGACTTGGCCATTCTAACACCTGGATATATTTATTTTTGAACCATTCCATTGTAGATTTTGCTTTATGTTTTGGATCATTGTCTTGTTGGTGAACCAGGCGAGGCAGTCGTCAGAAAAACCAAGGCTATTGAGTCTGCCGATAAGAATACGGTGATTGACAGTAATACAGTAGAAAAAAAGAAAACAAAAAGTATATATACAGTTAGTGCAAATGAGGTAAGATAAGGGAGTTAAGGCAATAAATAGGCCATGGTGGCAAAGTAATTACAATATAGCAATTAAACACTGGAATGGTGGATGTGCAGAAGGTGAATGTGCAAGTAGAGATACTGGGGTGCAAAGGAGCAAGACAAATAAATAAATACAGTATGGGAATGAGGTAGATAGATGGGCTGTTTACAGATGGGCTATGTACGGGTGCAGTGATCTGTGAGCTGCTCTGGCAGCTGGTGCTTAAAGCAAGTGAAGGACATATGAGTCTCAAGATTCAGTGATTTTTGCAGTTCGTTCCAGTCATTGGCAGCAGAGAACTGCAAGGAAAGGCGACCAAAGGGGGAATTGGCTTTGGGGGTGACCAGTGAGATATACCTGCTGGAGCGCGTGCTACGAGTGGGTGCTGCTATGGTGACCTATGGTGGCGGTGGATAGTTTCAGAAATAAAGGGTCCAGATTGTCAAGCCCAGTTTATTTGTATGTGTCCAGGTTTTGCAGCTCTTTCAGAACATCTGCTATCTGGATTTGGGTAAAGGAGAAGCTGTAGAGGCTTGGGCGAGTAGCTGGAGGAAGCCAGGAGGAAGGCATGGCCAGCCATTGAGAAATGCTTGTTGAAGTTTTCGATAATCATGGATCAGTGCAGTGGGCAGCTGGGAGGAGGTGCTCTTGTTCTCCATGGACTTTACAGTGTCCCAGAACTTTTTGGAGTTAGAGCTACAGGATGCAAATTTCTCCTGAAGAAGCTGGCCTTTGCTTTCCTGACTGACTGAGTGTATTGGTTCCTGACTTCCCTGAACAGTTGCATATCGCGGGGACTATTTGATGCTATTGCAGTCCGCCACAGCATGTTTTTGTGCTGGTCGAGGGCAGTCAGGTCTGGAGTGAACCAAGGGCTATATCTGTTCTTAATTCTGCATTTTTTTGAACGTGGAATGCTTATTTAAGATGGTGAGGAAGGCATTTTTAATGAATAGCCAGGCTTCATCTACTGACGGGATGAGGTCAATATCCTTCCAAGTTACCCCAGCCAGGTCGATTAGAAAGGCTTGCTCACAGAAGTGTATTAGGGAGCGTTTGACAGTAATGAGGGGTGGTCGTTTGGTCCTAGACCCATTCCGGATGCAGGCAATGAGGCAGTGATCGCTGAGATCTTAATTGAAAACAGCAGAGGTGTATTTGGAGGGCGAGTTAGTTAGGATGACATCTATGAGGATGCCCGTGTTTACGGATTTGGAGTTGTACCTGGTAGGTTCATTGATAAATTGTGTGAGATTGAGGGCATCAAGCTTAGCTTGTAGGATGGCCAGGGTGTTAAGCATGTCCCAGTTTAGGTCACCTAGTAGCACAAGCTCAGAAGATGGGGGCAATCAATTCACATATGGTATCGAGGGCACAGCTGGGGGCAGAGGGAGGTCTATAGCAAGCGGCAACAGTGAGAGACTTGTTTCTGGAAAGGTGCATTTTTAGAAGTAGAAGCTCAAATTGTTTGGGTACAGACTTGGATAGTAATACAGAACTCTGCAGGCTATTTTTGCAGTAGATTGCAACACCGCCCCCTTTTGGCAGTTCTATCTTGCCGGAAAATGCTATAGTTAGCGATGGAGATTTCCGGGTTTTTGGTGGTTTTCCCTAAGCCAGGATTCAGACACGGCTAAGACAAAACAAACATAGGAAGTAGGCTTCTAATGTTAACATGCATGAAACCAAGGCTTTTACAGTTAAAGAAGTCAACAAATGAGAGCGCCTGGGAGTGGGAGTGGAGCTAGGCACTGCAGGACCTGGATTAACCTCTACATCACCAGAAGAACAGAGGAGAAGTAGGATAAGGGTACGGATAAATGCTACATGAACTGGCCGTCTAGCACATTCGTGAACAGAGAGTAAAAGAAGCAGGTTTCTGGGCACGATAGCATAGATTCAAGGTATAGTGTACAGACAAAGGTAAGGTAAGATGTGAGTACATTGGAGGTAAACCTAGTCATTGAGTAACGATGAAAGAGATATAGTCTCTAGAGACGTTTCAGCCAGGTGATGTCATCGCATATGTAGGAGGTGGAACAACATGGTTGGTTAATGCATATTGAGCAGGGCTAGAGGCTCTACAGTGAAATAAGACAGTAATCACTAACCAGGACAGTAATGGACAAGGCATATTGATATTACAGAGAGGCATGCGTAGCCAAGTGAACATATGGGTCCAGTGAGTGGTTGGGCTGACTGGGGACACGGCGATTCAGACAGTTAGCAGGCTGATGCTAACAAGCTAACAGTTAGTAGGCCGGGGCTAGCAAGCTAGCAGTTAGCAGACCGGGTTAGCAAGCAAGCAGTTAGCAGGGGCTAGCAGTTAGCAGACCGAGGCAGGCAAGCTAGCAGTTAGCAGACCGTGGATAGCAAGTTAGCCTTTGGGACATCGCGATGGGGGGTAAGTCTGTTTTTTCCTCTTCATGTGGTGATGTCGATAGACCAGTCGTGGAATTAGTAGGGTTCCAGGTAGCTCTAGATAGCTAGCAGGCCTAGCAGGTTAACAGAATGGGCCTTCAGCGGGCGTTGCGCCTGAGGGGCCTGTTGGAATCCTCGGGCAGATTATGTTGGCATTCCAGTCGCAGAGGATCGGCGGGGGTCTGTGCCCCGTACCGGCAGTAGAAGGGGTCCGGATATTGTAGCCCAGGAGTGGGCTTCGGTGGTAGCACAGGGGCCCTGGCCGGGCTAGCTTCAGGCTAATTGGTGCTTGCTCCGGGATGGAAACGCTAGCCAGGAGTGGTCACCCGGGATTGCGGTTAGCTAGTTGCGAAGATCCAGATGAAAATGTTTAGAGTTTGCTGTAGGAATTCAGGGATATGGAGAGAAATAGGTCCATTATGCTCTGGTATGAGTCACGTTGTTCGAACTGGCGAGAGCTTTCCGAGCTAAAGGTTAGCTGATGACCGCTAGCAATGGTTTGCTAACTGATCGCTGGTAGGTAGTTAGCTGGTGTTGGGGAATAATCAGAATTGGTTGGTAACATAGGTAAGATGTTTTACATTCATCATATGCTTATGAGTTATTTCTCATAAGAATGTATTTTGTTGTACTATAGTGGTGGCCATTGGCAGTTATCTGTTCTATGTCAAGACTAAGTTGCATGGGCCGCAGAGAGGGGAGAGGTCAAGGTGTCATCATGTGTAAACATATCTTTTGCTCCACTGTGTCTGTGTGCCAGTCCCTCCCTACTTTTCCCATCGGGGAGAGGAGGATGGCAGTGTCTGGAATCATTCTATGCTCCCCGTGAGCTTGTCCAGGATTGGTTGTATTTAGAATTAGTTGTATCTAAATGACAATTTGATATATGCCTGTTGATATGGAGGATTGGTTTATGGTTCTGGGTTTGAGTAAGGAGACAAAGCTGAACGATTTATTATGTCTATGCTGTCTGACTGTGTGTTTTTTGCTATTAAAGGATCTCAGTTGCAATGTAGAAGGGGCTCTCAGAGAATTAATTGATAGACACTGAATTGATCTGAGAGTCACAGGGTTGTGGTAGAGCTCATATAATTAAAGATGGACTTTGATAACTAACTCTGACTTGTGTTGTGGTTTGCTCCAATGATTTTGTAAATAGAGGAAATTTCCACGACACTGGCTAACTTCAGTTGAGGGATTCCAGATCCGAAGTAAATAGAAATACTTTAGAAAAACGCAGATCCACGCCACATTGGTGAGGTGGGTTGCAGGAGAGTATTTTTAAGTTGAAGTTTAGGAAAATATTTTACAAAGATATGCGAAGAAAAAGATGTGAAAAGATATATACAAGGGACAAAGGCAAAGACGTCTGACTGCTACGCCATCTTTGATTGGATGAGAACCTTGATGACCTTGTACCTAGCCTCCACTCAGGCAGTGGCAGTGCTGGCAACACTTGCTGCAGTAACCCATGGGGAGGGGGTCACACACGGACATTCAGAGGAGGATGGGTCCCGGTCTCTCCGAGGCTATGGGATCCGGGGGGTCGGGGATGGTCTGCCGGGCATTGGGATGACAACCCAACTGGGGATGAGGAGGGCTTTTAGAGGGTGGAATAGGGGGGACCAATTGGAGGTTTACTTAGTAGCATTGCAAATATCATGGTACAGCTATATAGACACTCAATCATCATGTTACTTTTTAATGGTACGTTTACAAACATATATTTTGATAAATAGCATTGAAACCTGTGTCTCATTCTGGTAAGTGGTGAAATAAGTATAGCCAGTTATAATTGTATTGGCTTAGCAGATAATAAGAAAAGACGATCAGTATTTACCTGGCTAAAAGAGAATGAATATAATATCTATTGTTTACAGGAAACTCATTCAACATTTTTTTTTTTACTTAGATGTAATTTTCACCACACCTTGTCATTTCCATCACAACCCATATTTTTGAGGTAAATTAGTATGTTATGTATAATTTACATACATTTATTTGTTTTAGATATGGAAATCACATGGTTGTTATCTTAATCTCACTAAAAGGTTGTGTGGAAATATCTTATTTTTCATGATAGATACATGTTTTCAGCTGACACCAAGGCAAGTTTATACATTCAGGCGTCGTGTTGAATTATTAATATTAGGAAAACCTTAAAAATCACTTTAAATAATATTCAATGTACAAATGTATAAGAAATCCATTATAAATCAATTGTATGATATTTCATTTTCAACTAAAATGGATGTTTAATGACGTGATGGGAATGACAGGGGCGGCAGGTAGCCTAGTGGTTAGAGCGTTGGAAGATCGAATCCCAGAGCTGACAAGGTAAAAATCTGCCGTTCTGCCCCTGAACAAGGCAATTATAACCCACTGTTCCTAGGCCGTCATTGAAAATAAGAATTTGTTCTTAACTGACTTGCCTAGTTAAATAAAGGTAAAATAATAACATTCAAAAAATCTACTATTCACAGGGATATATCAAAACATATCTACTATTCACAGAATGCATGTCTCCACAAACAATAGTGGGACAGATACGGCCACACAGTGAGCCACAGATAACTACTGTGGTTAACTAAAGTAGTCAAAAGGGCAACTAGATGTCATACTATCAAATAGAATTAGAAATGGTAGATAGAACAGAACATATTATAGATGTATTTCTACTAGAACAAAACACATGTACAGATAAAAAAAAATGAGGTGTTAGTATATGGAACCCATACTCTCAGAAACAGAGCACTACAGCCGAAAAGCTGCACAAAAAAGAAAGAAAAGGAAAACATATACAACACTATATGTTTATTATTATTATTATTTACCTTTATTTGATCAGGGAGTCAAACTGAGAACAAGGTCTATTTTACAGATGAGCCCTGAATGACATAAATGACAGAAAATACACACATCAAAATATACATGTATAATGCAAGCAGAAAGAAAAACACGGTCATAAAAAAACAAACACACATTCATGGTAATGAGGTCCTCATTCAGCTTTCTGAATTACACTAGCGGGGCCAGGACATTACATTTGAGAACATTTTGAAGATCGTTCCACAAATACAGTGCAAGAACTAAATTCTGATTTTACCAAAATCATTTTCAAAGTTAGCCATCCCCGAGACCGGGTGTGGTAACTTGTGTGTCTAAAGTTTAGTAATGATGTTAGGTAGAGTGGGACTTTTTGTAAAAATGCTTTATAAATGAAAACATAGCAATGTATCAACCTACAGTACGTGACATCAGAGGGCCATCCAACTTTCTGGTAGATAATGCAATGATGAATACCAAAACTGTCGCCCATAATAAAGTGCAGTGCGCTATGATAGATAGCTATGTAGAACCAGGATCTTTCAAAAAACAACTAGATACAGGTAAAGGTTAT
This sequence comes from Oncorhynchus mykiss, assembly GCF_013265735.2. Taxonomy (NCBI): domain Eukaryota; kingdom Metazoa; phylum Chordata; class Actinopteri; order Salmoniformes; family Salmonidae; genus Oncorhynchus; species Oncorhynchus mykiss. The sequence goes on from NC_048568.1 coordinate 33,653,786, forward strand.
GGTAACCTGTCCGGGTAGTATCAGGACACAACAGTGGCGTCATGGATACAGGACACACTAATACCTGGGAGGGGGGGATATGTTTGAAGCTAAGATGCTGACAACAGGAATTTAAAACATTACCCTCATATCAAAATCCTAATTAAGTCATAATCGCTGTAGGGTTAATGAAGTATTGATTCAGAATAATTCTCTCTGGCTGAGTTTACGGGCGTTTTTCTCCATTTCTGCCCTTGCTGCTCATTGGCTGTGACTAAGGAGGAAGTACCACAATCTGCTTTGCCACTCCTGAAACATTGAGGATGTTTTCTGCCGCTGTCGGATGTCTCACTGTTTCATGTTTATATACTTGAACAGATGAGTATGTGACTGAGAAACAAATCACACAGTTCAACATTTCTGACTGGGTGTGTGTAGGAATTACAAAACCGATCACAGAGCAGATCACCGAACATCTCTGAACAAGCTGTAACAAGAACAACCTGTTGTCTGGTGAGTCTTGATCTTTTTCTCTTTAATTATAGACCTCACGAAACTACAGACTTAATTTATCTAAGAATATGGTACGCTAAGTGAACATAGTTTTTCAGTTTTATAGATCTGCTTGTAAATATGAAGGGAGAGGATCCTTAGAGCCATTTTGAAAGCTCAAGTGAAATAATCAAAACACATGCTTTATTTACTGTATTGGCAAATCCTTAGGCCAAGTCTGATTAAGTGTTTTTACACATGAAAAATACATTTGAAACAATTTTAGAAGAGATTGTCATTACCTAAACCAGATCACATTGCAGAACAAAGCGGAAGAGCAGGTTGGAACTGTATTAGTAAAGGGTAGAGATTTGAAGTTACTTGTTTAAAATACACCTCACCAACCATTGTAAAATGTCCATAAAATTGTGTTGTACTGAGACTAAAAGTGAACTATTGACAGACACAGACCTGAGGTGGGTGTGTATGGCATGAACGAGAGAGACGTGATAGTTGTCTTTCAGCTACAGGGTAAAAGCAAATTAACAAATAAAAGTATATTTTATAGATAAAAGCAGACTTGTCCCTCTTGAATAAGTTAACTGACATCTCTTACCATGTTGCTTGACCCTGTATCGTCCGCTTCCCCTTTGTTGTAACAGGATTTGGTTTACAGTTCTGGGCTGACATATACTTTGTGTAGTTGTTGCATTTGCTATTTTCTCATACTTTCTTCCTGTACACAAAACAAGCTGTTAAGAAGTAAAACAAGCATTTAACAAGTAAAACAAACTGTTAGTAAGTACAACAAGCTGTTAAGAAGTAAAACAAGCTGTTAATTAAGAAGTCAAACAGACTGTTAAGAGGTAAAACAACCCGTTTTGTGTACAGGAAGATTCAATTGACTTAAAATCATTCAAAAAGTTATATTTTTTTTGCAGAATGCCCAAAATGGTTTCTGGAGTTGTACGCGTTGTCCTGTTCTCGATCCTTGGTATAGGAGGATTTCTGACGCTGTTTGTAATGTACTATCAATCAGCTCCATCTCAGATCTGCCCTCCCCAACCTGCTTTGCCACGTCATTACTCAAAGTCACCTGAGAACAGCTCATTGTCTAAGAAGCAGCCAGAGCCAGACAAGCCCATCATGCTGTTGTGGTTCTGGCCAGAAAACCGCAGGTTTGATTTTAGAGATTGCACCACTTTCTTCAACATTGATGGCTGCCAACTGACAGATGACCGGTCTCTGTACAACAAGGCAGATGGGGTGCTCATCTTTCACAAATCCATCAAACATGATTTATCCAACTTGCCTCCATCACCTCGACCACCATTCCAGAAGTGGATCTGGTATCATGTGGAATCACCTACAAACACAATTAGAATACCTGGTCTAGAGAACCTTTTCAACTTGACCTTGAGTTATAGGGAAGATGCAGACATCCCTGTACGTTGGCGCTTAACTGCAAGGAAAGGCCAGGGTGAGGACTTTGTGCTGCCCAAGAAGGATAAATTAGTTTGCTGGATTGTGAGTAACAATAACCCTGCAACTGGAACAGCAGTAAGGGATAACTATTACAGAGAACTTGTCAAACATATTAAGGTGGATGTCTATGGAAAAGCCTTTGCAAGATTCTTGAGATATGAGGACTACTTCTCAACACTCTCCAGCTGTAAGTTCTACCTCTCCTTTGAGAACTCAGTCCACAAAGACTACATCACTGAGAAGCTTAACGGACCACTTGTAGCAGGAACTGTGCCAGTAGTATTGGGCCCACCGAGACAGAACTATGAGGACTTTGTCCCGGGAGATTCCTTCATCCATGTTAATGATTTTCCCAATGCAAAAGCCCTGGCTGAATTCCTCCTGAAGTTGGACAAGGATGATGAGGCATATCTGCGCTACTTTCAGTGGCGTAGAAACTTATTTGCTCAGCAACATCTAATTCAACTGAGTCAAGAGTTCATCCAATCTATTTGTTATGCCTGTGACCATATAGGCAAACATAAGGAGTACAGGGTTGTTCCTGATCTTTACAAATGGTATTTGGTTTAATTAGTCTCCTCTGATTAGCTATTACCATCACTGGTGTAGTCCCCCCTCCCCAGATATGAAAATGAACAGGTTATGAACCATGACTAAAATGTTTAGAATTACAGGAAATTAGCTGTAAAACTGCAAAGTTTTCGCACAGCCTTATGGCAAAGTGTGTAGAATATCACAAAATGTGCTTAAAAATGTACAATTCTCTCAAAATGTAAAATTCTCTAGCATGAGATCACCTATTAAACTTCACATGTTTTTGCGATACTGCGGTAGGCCACTTGTGGAAATATTTTTCTTGAGGAAATCTATTTGTGGATTGTACTACTCTGCTGTACAGACCCAAGTGCATTCAACCTCATTGCGATACATTGAGTTTCATTGTAGGTCTATTTGGCGGGGAAACAGTGAAGCCAGCTGTAGCCTATTGCCTGTTTCTGTTCATTAGTCTTTTTTTTATAAAGTGAAACAATGCTATGTCTATTTGTTGCTTTTCATTAAATCACGTAGCTGTTACTTAGGCTTTGGTTTAAAATAAATTCGTTTAGAAAGGCAGATTTTAAGGCTTCTATGTTGTATTACAGACTAACGAATTTATGAAAATAAACCGTTCCTACGGAAATATTCGGACCTCGCAAAAGGCCGACATTTTTTCGTTTCAATTAAAAAAATATACTCACATGACAATAGAAATGGAAACATTGTGATTTTATAGACACAAATTATGAAAGCGATGGAGTCCGTCGGTTACTACGCTCTCACCATCATCAATATCATTATTTACATTATTGAAATTCACCAAATAATTTTGTTTATAAGCCCACAAATGAAAACATTGCGGTATGTGTAAAGGACAGTAAAATATTATATTTCTCAGAAGTTATACGTGTGTCAAATCATTCCTGCACCAACATTGTTAGAGATGGATGTGATTGGTACATCTCTTCCTCTTCAAATGCATTATGTGTGTAGGTTTGAGTGAGAGGCAAGAGAGAAAATAGAGAAGGGAGGTAGGTGTCTGATGAATCAGGAATCAAGGGTTTTGCACCAAATATCAACATTTAAAGAGGTCTATACTCTGCTTGTATAGTTGCATCTGTGCCACGGACTTAGTCTGGCTTTAAATGTCTTCAAATTAACATTTGATATGTTGGATTCACGACTACATCTCAACGAAAAATGAAAGACTAGGGATAAATCAAATAAACTTAATTTCAAGTTGGATTTGATTTAGTTATATTATTTAACTCGATTTACTTCTTCAATTGTTTATATTTGGTTGCATTGACAACCAATCACAATTCAATATCATTGTTGAAATACATAAATAGCCTATTAACGTCTCCAATTTAACCCAAAATAAAAGTTAAAGAATGGGATTAAGCCAGATGGAACTATCCAAGCGGTAGATACAGTACATCTCCTTTAAATTCTATATTACTTTTGTAATCCAGTAAATAGCCTAAAGTTAAGGCTGTCTTACAAACTAATGTAACATTCAACCTTACAGTGAGGAAGACATCCATAGCCACATTGAGGTTTCCCGGAACTATACATTATAGAGTAATAACGCATACATCTGTTTTTATAAATCAACACATTATTTGGCATTGTTTTTCCATTTAAACTTTTAAATGGTTGAAAGCACAGTGATAGACATTTAGATGAAAACTAAACCAAAAAATCTTGTTTTTCCATTGGAATTTGGTTTTGCTATTAGATGGTTGAAAGCACAGTAATTACACATTAGACATTTAACTAACTTTTGGCTGTCTTTTTGAGTGGGTGAATAAATCTTGTAATCTCATTGATCAACATCACTCTCAACCAAATATTACCCAATTATCCAGGTGGAAATGACGTGTTGTGCCCAATGAGTAGAACCTGAAAGCATTGTGGATTTGTTTGCTAATCCTGCTCTTCATAGTTCAGTGAAAATGCCAATGTTTACAAATAACTTTCCTGACCTCATTCGACATGTAAACAAATAGTTCCTGGTTTATATTATATTGTACGCTAATTAGCAATGAGTTCTCCATATGGAAAATTGACTGTATATAGATATTAGTACAAAAACATTTATAGACCTAAAATGAGGCTGTATATCGTTATATAAAATGTGCGACTAAGTGAATGTTCCCTTTTCTGATCACTTCCATGTCTCCTTAAAGTCGAGACAGCTGCTTGTTGATTGTCCACCATCTCTCTATGTGTAGGGTACAGTATGCAGCTTCAGCATATGGCACGTGGAGAGAGGAATTATTATTTATTTTATTTTGTATTTTATTAGGATTCCCATTGGCTGTTGCGAAAGCAGCAGCTACTCTTCCTGGGGTCCACACAAAACATTAAACATGACAGAAAAATAATAGACAAGGTCAGCTCAAGGACAGAACTACATACAATTAAAAATGGCACTCATAGTCTACACATTGTTTTACCATCAATGCATACAGTGCATTGTGAAAGTATTTATTCTCCTTGACTTGTCCCACAGCTGAAGTAAACGGTGTGAAACTGGTCATATGATCTCCAAACCTGGCCAAGAATGTGTTCTTGCCTGGAGCTGCAAAACTGGTCATACAAGTAGCTGTCAAGATCAGGTTTCTAGATCCCAGGTCAAAACACTGACAAGGTTCTTTATCTCAAATATTCTTGGGGGGTTTCATACAAGGAAACTTTATGGACACACACAGGAATGAAAGGTGGTGGAATGGTAGTGGTTTTGAAACAGGGGAAAGAGGTAATGAATACACTGTACATATGATAGCACAAGAGCAGTAATACCATTAAGATACGAGTGTATAAATGTACATGCTACCTGTGCATTTAACAACACAGGTACAAACAGAAGCAGTTTACAATATGAATAGGCAATAGTTTCATTCCAAAACAGTATATATCCATTTTTAGAAATGATGGTGAATCTGCTTGTATTGTTCAAAGAAATTATGAAAGAGATTGGTGTTATTGTTCACTGTCTAATCATGGCATGGGGTTGTTCAATGACAGACATGTATTTGTTTAAAATCTACTTGATGGTTTCATTTCAGAGAGACAAATAATCATGTTACTTTTGTTGCAAAATGTTATATATGGTTGATTTAGAAATACGGACCCTTTTGGATGTTAACTGTTTTTGAAAATTAAACCTCTTTAAACTGCTTTATATCTATCTGAATATTTTCTTCACTCTGTCTGGAATCAAGATCTAATAGTGTCTGAGACCATACTATTTAAGAATATATTTTTTCTTTAGGGGGAAATGTCATTACCACCACATCATAAAATGTGATATTTTAGTTGAAAAGACTATTACAGAAATTGTGATGTAGGCATTTTATATAACATGATTCATTTTTTTTCCTGTATTTTTTTTTTAACTCTTTTGAAGTTTTCTTAATAACATGTATTCTTCATTGTCATGTCTAAATGTCCATATATGTCTTAGTGCTACTCAGAAACATGTATTTACCACATCAAATACGACATTTGTTACATTATTTTAGGAATTATCTTAAGAACATGCATATAAGGTTCACATATGGGGAAAATAATCAATATCAATTGTAATTGTACACCTTTCCCTCAAAAATATGTACCGTAATGACTTAGCGTAGCGTAATGACTGTCACGACTTCTGCCGAAGCCGATGCCTCTCCTTGTTCGGGCGGTGCTCGGCGGTCGACGTCACCGGTCTTCTAGCCATCATTGATCCATTTTTCATGTTCCATTGGTTTTGTTTTATCTTCCTACACACCTGGTTTCAATCCCATTCATTACCTGCTATGTATTTAACCCTCTGTTTCCTCTCATGTCCTTGTGAGAGATTGTTTGTTGTTCAGTATTCGTGTTGTTTGTATTGGTGCGCGACGGGTCCTCCGTACCTACTTTGTTTTATTGTATTCATGGTTTTGGAGTTATGTTTGTTTTCAAGTTCTTAAAACAACTCCATCCCAATAAGTTTGATTCTCCTACGCCTGACTTCCCTGCCACCTATACACACGACTCTGACAATGACAGAGTGTGCTGGAAATGACATATCATATTTTTTTTTTTAAACGGATAAATACAATTACATATTTTAATGTCACAATTGTACATGTTTTAATTTTATTGATTATATAGTACAAACCATTAATAACCTCAAAAAACAAAGGCTACATGCATCAAGAACTTAAAGCATCTTTAAGAAGAATTTTGGGCTTTAATGCATTAGGCAGAAATACATGGTTGGAACCACTGATTGACATTAAACAAATCTTTGTTCACTGGCTGCAGTCTATTGATTCAGACTCATGAGACAGGTGTGTGCTCACTCAAGATTTTGCCCTCAATGCTCTCTATTGCTTAACGAGAGAGCACATTTCCTCCTAGACTGCGCCATCAAGCATCATATGCCGTTTGGTCAATGGATGGGGGGAGCCCTATCTGGTAATAGACCAAGTCCGTATTGTGGCAAGAACAGCTCAAATAAGCAAAGAGAAACGATAGTCCATCAATACTTTAACACATGAATTTCAGTCAATACGGAAAATGTCAAGAACTTTCTTCAAATTTCAAGGTGTCTTCAAATGCAGTCGCAAAAACCATCAAGTGCTATGATGAAACTGTCTCTCACGAGGACCGCTACAGGAATGGAAGACCCAGAGTTACCTCTGCTGCAGAGAATAAGTTCCTTATAGTTACCAGCCTCAGAAATTGCAGCGCAAATAAATGCTTTACAGAGTTCAACACTTTTTTGGTTACTACATGATTCCATGTGTGTTATTTCATTAAAAAAAACCTTGAATGAGTAGGTGTTCTAAAACCTTTAACCTGTGTAATTAACATTTTTTTTTAAATCAACCATCATTTTATGAAATTATAGCCTATTTGGTAATGATGTACAATAAAAATATTATCTTCTCAAGTCGTATTTACCTTTTATTTTTCAATAATTTCCCAGCATAAAAATGTTAACCTCCCTCCATGACATCCATGTGCTCCACTGTCACTATTCATATCCATGGTAACCAAGTACACAACTTTGTGAAAAAACTTTATCCTGTAATTTGCTTGTCGTGGTGGTAATGACACAATACCATTGTACAGTAGATGACTGTATTTTGTGTACAAAAAGTAACATGGCTTATGCCCATCTAATATGTATATAGTTTCCATTTATGTGACTATTTTCTTTTAAACAGGTGCATTAAATGTTTTCTTATTATCAAGTATTTTGTAAGTGTAACCAGTGGCGACGTGTAACTGATTGTTACACATGTTTTGAGCCAAACCTGTTCAGCTAAAACATTATTATTTCAACATTTGTATTTGTATTTATTATAACGCTCGTCTGTGGTGGAAGAAGGTGAGGACCAATGCGCAGCGTGGTAAGTGTTAATATTTTTAATAACGTAATGAACACTGAACATAAACAAATAAAACGACAAATGAACAGTCCTGTATGGTGCTGAAAAAACACTGAACAGAAAATAATCACCCACACCACACAGGTGGGAAAAGGCTACCTAAGTATGATTCTCAATCAGAGACAACTAACGACACCTGCCTCTGATTGAGAACCATACCAGGCCAAACACAAAAAAACACCACATAGAAAAAGGAACATAGACAACCCACCCAACTCACGCCCTGACCATACTAAAACAAAGACATAACAACAGAACTAAGGTCAGAACGTGACAATTATGGATCCCCATTACCTTCAATTAAATTAAATTCAAATTTATTTATATAGCCCTTCGTACATCAGCTGATATCTCAAAGTGCTCTACAGAAACCCAGCCTAAAACCCCAAACAGCAAGCAATGCAGGTGTAGAAGCACAGTGGCTAGGAAAAACTCCCTAGAAAGGCCAAAACCTAGGAAGAAACCTAGAGAGGAACCAGGCTATGTGGGGTGGCCAGTCCTCTTCTGGCTGTGCCGGGTGGAGATTATAACAGAACATGGCCAAGATGTTCAAATGTTCATAAATGACCAGCATGGTCCAATAATAATAAGGCAGAACAGTTGAAACTGGAGCAGCAGCACGGCCAGGTGGACTGTGGACAGCAATGAGTCATCATGTCAGGTAGTCCTGAGGCATGGTCCTAGGGCTCAGGTCCTCAGAGAGAGAGAAAGAAAGAGAGAAAGAGAGAATTAGAGAGAGCACACTTAAATTCACACAGGACACCGAATAGGACAGGAGAAGTACTCCAGATATAACAGCTACTCTGCCTGGGGTCCGGCAAAGTGCTTTCTGTGGTGGTGGGGCAGCCAGCAAAAAAAGAATGGAGAGTAGGGGTTGGTAATGCTCTCTAGTTGAGCTGGGATTGGCTCAGTGTTCTATCATTCATGGGGACACTATGTCACTGCAAAATCTATGGGTAGAGTTCGAAAATTCAAGCCTCTTGGGTGCTGCCATGCTCTTACATTAGAAGTGCCCATCCAAAAAAGCTCAAGGTCATTGGCCACAGATGAAATGATGTCCATTCACATATCTACAGTAGCTTTGATTGATATTTTTTTTATTTATCCTTTATTTAACTAGGCAAGTCAGTGAAGAGCAAATTTGTATTTGTAATGACGGCCTACACCTGCCAAACCCAGACGAGTCCCTCTGGGACTCCCAATCACAGCCAGTTGTGATACAGCCTGTATTCGCCATATAAAGATAAATTATAGATAAAACGTATCAGTGCTCATCGGCCAATGGACATAAACATTACACAACAAGTTGGAAACTGCACATTCAACAATGAGTTCTAAGGCGCCACTGCGGCCCCGTGTTCGATCCCAGGCTGTGTCGCAACCAGCTGTGACAGGGAGACCCCATGATGTGGTGCACAATTGGCCCAGCGTCGTCCGTGTTAGGGGAAAGTTTTGCTGCCGGGATGTCCTTGTCTCATCATGCTCTAGCGACTCATTGAGGTGGGCCAGGCTTCTGCACGCTGACCTCGGTTGTCAGGTCGAGTGTTTCTTCAGACACATTGGTGCAGCTGGCTTCCGGGTTAAGTGGGCAGTGTGTAAAGAAGCGGTGCGGCTTGGCTCTCGACCTTCGCCGACTCCGTAGGGGAGTTGCAACGATGAGACACGATCGTAACTACCAATTGGATATCACGAAAAAGGGGGTAATGCCATACGCCAGAAAAGTTTGAATACATCGGCCATGCTGTCAATCCAGCATGACTTCTGTCGCGTTAGAAACAACTGGAAACTCGGAGCTGGGAAATCTCACATATCAGTGAGTTCAAGACAACTGGGAACTAGCTCCGACTGGTAAAATTCTAAAATGAATTCCAAGTCAGGATTTCTAGAGAAGTTCCCTAATAATTTGTTCCTCCCTCATTAGTCTACTGTTCTGACTTGTTGGTGCACATGTAGCCTATAGCCTGTTTTAGAGAAATGTCAACATCGAATATTGTAAGTGCTTTCATTGTCTGCTTATATGCCCCCTTTATTTATCCTACGGTTCTGACTTGTACAGGGAGAATAGTGTAAGAACGTCCCATGTTCTGGATTCTGTCGCTGTACATTTCAAAAGTTCTGAACATATGTGCTATATTGACTATGTCTGTCCTAGCTCGCTCATTAACGTCTTAATCGAAATGATGGATTGCCTCTTATCCGCTCGTCTTCCCATTATGCCATAGTTTGTACATATTCATTGTTAGTAGAAACCACATTTGTTTAAGCAAGTCAGCCATATCAGCTATGTTTTTTTCAAAGGCAGTAAATGAGGCTGATTGAACTGTTTCGCTGCTTAAAAGGCTCCGCTGATAGCCAGGTGTAGCAGTGGTAAGCGGTTGGGACTCTGCTGTTGGGACAGCTGTATGTAGGCCCTAACAGTTTGTGGGCACCGTTTGTCACCATTATAGTGAAATTAATGTATTGTTAAGTGTTGTGGCTTTGCTGGCATGCATAAAACTTTTTTTGCCCCACCAAGATTTACATGCTAAAATCGCCACTGAGTGTAATACATAGCAGAATGTCAAAAGTCTGGGTGTGAGACTGGACAAAAACAGTGCAAAACAGTGAACTCCAGACATGAAATGCGTTAGAAAATAAAATACATATTGAAAGCAGGAAAAAAGTTTAAAGTAATTTTAGTCTCTACTAATGGATGTGAAATAATCTAAATTAACACGTACAGTTTATTTCAATAAAATAATAAACTGTGTGTAGGCCTAATATAGTTTACTTAATTAAAATTCATTGTAATTTCCCCTCTCACCCTTCCTTTGGCTCTGCAGTCACTACTTTACTTGCCAATGTTGCCAATGTTGAAACCTTCAAGAAAGGAATTGAGTTCTTACATCTCCGGGTAAGTAGAAATGCTGCCTTCATTGCCAAAATTTGGCAACGTGGTTATCAACAGTGTACGCGGGGCAGGCAACTGTCTTGTAATTCATGTAGCTGTTCTTTAGCCTATGGTTTAAAATAAATGTGTTCATATGGGCAGATTTTAAGGCTTATACAGTGGGGCAAACAAGTATTTAGTCAGCCACCAATTGTGCAAGTTCTCCCACTTAAAAAGATGAGAGAGGCCTGTCATTTTCATCATAGGTAAACTTCAACTATGACAAAATTGTGGTTCTGGGATTTTTGCTCACCGTTCTTGTGATCATTTTGACCCCACGTGGTGAGATATTGCGTGGAGCCCCAGATCGAGGGAGATTATCAGTGGTCTTGTATGTCTACCATTTACTAATAACTGCTATCATAGTTGATTTCTTCAAACCAAGCTGCTTACCTATTGCAGATTCCGTCTTCCCAGCCTGGTGCAGGTCTACAATTTTGTTTCTGGTGTCCTTTGACAGCTCTTTGGTCTTGGCCATAGTGGAGTTTGGAGTGTGACTGTTTGAGGTTGATGACAGGTGTATTTTATACTGATAACAAGTTCAAACAGGTGCCATTAATACAGGTAACGAGTGGAGGACAGAGGAGCCTCTTAAAGAAGAAGTTACAGGTCTGTGAGAGCAGAAATCTTGCTTGTTTGTAGGTGACCAAATACTTATTTTCCACCATAATTGGCAAATAAATTCATTAAAAATCCTAAAATGTGATTTTCAGGATTTTTTTTCTAATTTTGTCTGTCATAGTTGAAGTGTACCTATGATGAAAATTACAGGCCTCTCATCTTTTTAATTGTGAGAACTTGCACAATTGGTGGCTGACTAAATACTTTTTTGCCCCACTGTATTTTGTAGTTAAGGCTAAAGAATTTATGAAAATATTCAGATCAGGCAAAAGGCCAATATTTGGTTGTTTCAATAAAATAAAGACTGTTACATGACAATAGAAATGGAAACATTGTAATTTTAGAGACAAAAAGTAACAATAGCCTCTATGATGAAAGGGATAGAGCCCATTTGTTACTGGGCCCTCACAACATAATTATTTACATCCATAACGATACAGGGAAAGACCCAAATGCAGACACAGGAGGCAGATGGTTTGAGTCTCATATATTTATTAAAATACAAGGGGCAGGCAATAGGCAAGTTGAGGACAGGCAAAAGCTCAATAAACAGGTCAGAGTCCGAAAGGCATAGGGGGGCAGGCAGGTTCGAGGTATGGGCAGGCTGAATGGTCAGGGCAGGTGGAACCGGGAGGGCTAGAAAACAGAGACTAGGAAAACAGGAGCACGGAAAAACACACTGGTAGGCTTGACAAGACGAATTGGCAACATACAAACAGAGAACACAGGTATAAATACACTGGGGATAATGGGGAAGATGGGCGACACCTGGAGGGGGGTAGAGACAAGCACAAAGACACATGAAACAGATCAGGGTGTGACAACGTCATTCAAATTCACCAAATCATTGGCTGCGGTTCAAACACTTTAAAAAAAACATACCCTTGTCCACTTACCAGCGCTTTATGCCCTTGGGGGAATCCTCCTTGCCATCTTGGAGTGTGGTCCAAATGATGAACCAAGCAAGGGAAGTTTGCAACGTAAGCCCTTCAGCCCTCGTTTTTCGTCGGCTTTGCAAGTGTACAAATATGTTCACTCCGGGCCTGAAACTCCCCATAATTCAATTCGGACGATTGTACATCCGCTAAGAAAAGTCTGCAAAAGCATAAAAACAACATCAAAGGAGAAGTCAACCTATAAGTAAAAACGAATGCAAATACGTTAGAAATTGTCCTACTAATGCACATGAAGGTACATACATGTCTGTAAAAAGTCATTATGTTTTTGTTTGGTTATCTTTTGGAAATTGTAGAAGTAAAACATTTTCCTTCTTCAGAAGTTCCAGCGAGACAGGCTAACGTTAGTTAGATAATTAATTTGCTATCATACAGTAGGCGTATATTAATAATTATATATTTAAAATAAGTTAACATGCACTCATAATTAACTGTAGCGCATATAAAGCACCAACAAGCTACCGGTGGGTGCAAACACAATCATAGCGGGATGAACGAGTGACGAATTTCCGGCCAAGGGTGGTCCATTTAAAAATCATTACTTCCTCCCTCGCCCCTTGCCCTGCAAGTGTATACTCGTCAGACGTCATGATATGTCATCAGAAATGTTCACTTATTTTGAGGGCTGAGGGGATAGGGTGTGTCTTTTAAGTGTTTGGACCGTATCCCAGTGTATATAAGCCCACTAGGCTACAATGTGTCATTAAATGTCCTGAATAATACAAAGTGAAATACAGTTGGGTGTAAGCATAACAGCCCAGGCTATCCAACACAATTTGTGCACAGCTTACGGTGTCCAATGAGACGCACAGAAAAATATGAAACCATTAACTCATTACCTTTACTCTTTCTCTGTAAAATCTTCTATACTCTGATGCTTTCTCTGTTAAATCTTCTAACAATAGCAGATACTCAACATAAATGTAGGGGTATTGGATTGGATCCAACGTGGATCACAACTTCACTGGCGGAAAGCACTAGAAACCAACATATTCTGGATATTCTTCCCGCACTGGCTGCTTTTGCATCCATGATATAGGCCTATCACAACAGTTGTTTGTCACTTGACTGTCATTTAGACTTTCCCCCCTAGATAAGTTGATGATGGTCGACAATATTACGATGCCTAACTAAATAGCTCGATAACAAATGCACATCGAACAAGTAGCTCTATTAGCCGTTAATAGTGCACCATCTCACATACTCAATAATACAGTCCCACTGATGGCCCATAAAGGGGTGTTTTTAATGAATGTATTAGTAGGTTTAGGGATCACATTTCAAGTTATTCGCCTAACCCAATTTAATTTATTATGTCTAAAAGAAAGGTAAAGAATGCAGCACATGTTTATTTATTTATATAATATTCTGCCAATATGACCGAATTTACATAGGCCTATAATATTCTGCCACCAGCCAGCAGTCATTTACCAGAAAATAGCTCATTTGCGATGTTCCCCAGACAATCGCAAAGTCACAGACAAAAAGGAGTTGGGTTCTACGGCAGCCTTTGGGACACTACATGTCAATATGCTTCAGCGAGCCGTCTCTAAAAGAAGCCAAAATCAACGTACGGTATCCCTTCAATGGATTCTTTCGGCATAGATGAACCCACTCATTAAAACTCACCAGCTTATTCCACTACTTTAACCCTATCTGATCCTACCCCAGGCCAACGACACGAGAGGATGGGCACACTGAGATTTACAATCCATCTCTGCGGTAAAGTTGATCACCATTGCTAAGAAGCCAACCATATATCACTCATTGGTCTATCCCTCTTTTCTGGCACAGATCTACTGTTCACATGGATCCTCTGAGAATGCATGTCTCCACAAACAATAGTGGGACAGAAACGGCTAAAGATGTCATAATATCAAATAGAACTACAAATGCTAGATAGAACATAACACATCTATAATAGGTTTCTACTAGTACAAAACACATGTACAAATAAAAACTTAGGTGTTAGTATATGGAACCCATACTCTCAGAAACAGAGCAATACAGCCAAAAAACGGCACACAAAAATAAAGAAATTGAAAACATATACAATACAATATATACATGTGTTTTTTAAATTATTTTTATTTACCTTTATTTGATCAGGGAGTCAAACTGAGAACAAGGTCTATTTTACAGATGAGCCCTGAATTACATAAATGACAGAAAATACACACATCAAAATATACATGTATAATGCAAGCAGAAAGAAAAACACGGTCATAAAAAAAACACACATTCATGGTAATGAGGTCCTCATTCAGCTTTCTGAATTACACTAGCGGGGCCAGAACATTACATTTGAGTACATTTTGAAGATTGTTCCACAAATACAGTGCAAGAACTAAATTCTGATTTTACCAAAATCATTTTCAAAGTTAGCCATCCCCGAGACCGGGTGTGGTAACTTGTGTGTCTAAAGTTTAGTAATGATGTTAGGTAGAGCGGGACTTTTTGTAAAAATGCTTTATAAATGAAAACATAGCAATGTATCAACCTACAGTACGTGACATCAGAGGGCCATCCAACTTTCTGGTAGATAATGCAATGATGAATACCAAAACTGTCGCCCATAATAAAGTGCAGTGCGCTATGATAGATAGCTATGTAGAACCAGGATCTTTCAAAAAACAAATAGATACAGGTAAAGGTTATGGTAACCTGTCCGGGTAGTATCAGGACACAACAGTGGCGTCATGGATACAGGACACACTAATACCTGGGAGGAGGGGATATGTTTGAAGCTAAGATGCTGACAACAGGAATTTAAAACATTACCCTCATATCAAAATCCTAAATAAATCATAATCGCTGTAGGGTTAATGAAGTATCGATTCAGAATAATTCTCTCTGGCAGAGTTTACGGTCGTTTTTCTCAATTTCTGCCCTTGCTGCCCATTGGCTGTGGCTAAGGAGGAAGTACCACAATCTGCTTTGCCACTCCTGAAATTTTCCCCTGAAGCGTATTTCTGCCGCTGTCTGATGCTTCTTCCTTTTCAAATGTAAACAATAGGTGTATATTTTGAAGATAATTTGAAACAGCGTCTCACTGTTTCACGTTTATATACTTGAACAGATGAGTATGTGACTGAGAAACAAATCACACAGTTCAACATTTCTGACTGGGTGTGTGTAGGAATTACAAAACCGATCACAGAGCAGATCACTGAACATCTCTGAACAAGAACAACCTGTTGACTCGTGAGTCGATCTTTTTATCTTTGATTATAGACCTCATTAAACTACAGACTTCACTTATCTAAGAATATGGTAGCTAAGTGAACATAGTTTGTTTTATAGACCTGCTTGTAAATATGAAGGGAGAGGATCCTTAGGGTCATTTTGAAAGGTCAAGTGAAATAATCAAAGGTTAAGTCTGATTAAGTGTTTTTACACATGACAAATACATTTGAAACAATTTTAGAAGAGATTGTCATTACCTAAACCAGATCACATTGCAGAACAAAGCGGAAGAGCAGGTTGGAACTGTATTAGTAAAGGGTAGAGATTTGAAGTTACTTGTTTAAAATACACCTCACCAACCATTGTAAAATGTCCATAAAATTGTGTTGTACTGAGACCAAAAGTGAACTATTGACAGACATAGACCTGAGGTGGGTGTGTATGGCATGAACGAGAGAGACGTGATAGTTGTCTTTCAGCTACAGGGTAAAAGCAAATTAACAAATAAAAGTCTATTTTATAGATAAAAGCAGACTTGTCCCTCTTGAATAAGTTAACTGACATCTCTTACCATGTTGCTTGACCCTGTATCGTCCGCTTCCCCTTTGTTGTAACAGGATTTGGTTTACAGTTCTGGGCTGACATATACTTTGTGTAGTTGTTGCATTTGCTATTTTCTCATACTTTCTTCCTGTACACAAAACAAGCTGTTAAGAAGTAAAACAAGCAGTTAACAAGTAAAACAAACTGTTAGTAAGTACAACAAGCAGTTAACAAGTAAAACAAGCTGTTAATTAAGAAGTCAAACAGACTGTTAAGAGGTAAAACAACCCGTTTTGTGTACAGGAAGATTCAATTGACTTAAAATCATTCAAAAAGTTATATTTTTTTTGCAGAATGCCCAAAATGGTTTCTGGAGTTGTACGCGTTGTCCTTTTCTCGATCCTTGGTATAGGAGGATTTCTGACGCTGTTTGTAATGTACTATCAATCAACTCCATCTCAGATCTGCCCTCCCCAACCTGCTTTGCCACGTCATTACTCAAAGCCACCTGAGAACAGCTCCTTGTCTAAGAAGCAGCCAGAGCCAGACAAGCCCATCATGCTGTTGTGGTTCTGGCCTGAAAACCGCAGGTTTGATTTTAGAGATTGCACCACTTTCTTCAACATTGATGGCTGCCAACTGACAGATGACCGGTCTCTGTACAACAAGGCAGATGGGGTGCTCATCTTTCACAAATCCATCAAACATGATTTATCCAACTTGCCTCCATCACCTCGACCACCATTCCAGAAGTGGATCTGGTATCATGTGGAATCACCTACAAACACAATTAGAATACCTGGTCTAGAGAACCTTTTCAACTTGACCTTGAGTTATAGGGAAGATGCAGACATCCCTGTACGTTGGCGCTTAACTGCAAGGAAAGGCCAGGGTGAGGACTTTGTGCTGCCCAAGAAGGATAAATTAGTTTGCTGGATTGTGAGTAACAATAACCCTGCAACTGGAACAGCAGTAAGGGATAACTATTACAGAGAACTTGTCAAACATATTAAGGTGGATGTCTTTGGAAAAGCCTTTGCAAGATTCTTGAGATATGAGGACTACTACTCAACACTCTCCAGCTGTAAGTTCTACCTCTCCTTTGAGAACTCAGTCCACAGAGACTACATCACTGAGAAGCTTAACGGACCACTTGCAGCAGGAACTGTGCCAGTAGTTTTGGGCCCACCGAGACAGAACTATGAGGACTTTGTCCCGGGAGATTCCTTCATCCATGTTAATGACTTTCCCAATGCAAAAGCCCTGGCTGAATTCCTCCTGAAGTTGGACAAGGATGATGAGGCATATCTGCGCTACTTTCAGTGGCGTAGAAACTTATTTGCTCAGCAACATCTAATTCAACTGAGTCAAGAGTTCATCCAATCTATTTGTTATGCCTGTGACCATATAGGCAAACATAAGGAGTACAGGGTTGTTCACGATCTTTACAAATGGTATTTGGTTTAATTAGTCCCTTCTGATGAGCTATTACCATCACTGGTGTAGTCCCCCCCCCCCCCAGATATGAATATGAACAGGTCATAAACCATGACTAACAATGTTTAGAATTACAGGAAATTAGCTGTAAAACTGCAAAGTTCTCACTCAGCCTTATGGCAAAGTGTGTAAAAAAGCACAAAATGTGCTTGAAAAATGTACAATTCTCTAGCACGAGATCACCTATTAAACTTCACATGTTTTTGAGAAACTGCGGTAGGCCACTGATTATCATCATATTGTCTGTATGCTCTTTTTCTTGAGGAAATCTATTTGTGGATTGTACTACTCTGCTGTACAGACCCAAGTGCATTCAGCCTCATTGCGATACATTGAGTTTCGTTGTAGGTCTATTTAGCGGGGAAACAGTGAATCCAGCTGTAGCCTATTGCCTGTTTCTGTTCATTAGTCTTTTTTTAAGTAAATTGAAAACAAAGCTGTCTATTTCTTGCTTTTCATTCAATCGTATGGCTGTTACTTAGGCTTTGGTCTAAAATAAATTCGTTTAGAAGGGCAGATTTGAAGGCTTCTATGTTGTATTACAGGCTAACGAGTTTGTGAAAATAAACCGTTCCTATGGAAATATTCGGACCTGGCAAAAGGCCAACATTTTTTTCGTTTCAAATAAAAAATATATACTCACATGATAATAGAAATGGAAACATTGTGATTTTATAGACACAAATTATGAAAGCGATGGAGTCCGTCGGTTACTACGCTCTCACCATCATCAATATCATTATTTACACTTTTGAAATTCACCATTTTTTTAAATTTATAAATACACAAATGAAAACATTGCGGTATGTGTAAAGAGACAGTAAAATATTATATTTCTCAGACGTCATACATGTGTCAAATCATTCCTGCACCAACATTGTTAGAGATGGATGTGATTGGTACATCTCTTCCTCTTCAAATGCATTATGTGTGTAGGTTTGAGTGAGAGGCAAGAGGGAAAATAGAGAAGGGAGGTAGGTGTCTGATGAATCAGGAATCAAGGGTTTTGCACCAAATATCAACATTTAAAGAGGTTTATATTCTGCTTGTATAGTTGCATCTGTGCCTCGGACTTAGTCTGGCTTTAAATGTCTTCAAATTAACATTTGATATGTTGGATTCACGACTACATCTCAACGAAAAATGAAAGACTAGGGATAAATCAAATATACTTTATTTCAAGTTGGATTTGATTTAGTTATATTATTGAACTTGATTTTCCTCTTCAATTGTTTATATTTGGTTGCATTGACAACCAATCACAATTCAATATAATTTTTGAAATACATAAATAGCCTATTAACTTGACCATGTGTTGGATTAACGTCTCCAATTGAACCAAAAATAAAAGTTAAAGAATGGGATTAAGCCAGTGGCTCAGATGGATCTATCCAAGCAGTAGATACTGTACATCTCCTTTAAAATGTTGATTTTTGTTTACGTTGTCAAGTAAACAAAATGCTATATTACTTTTGTAATCCAGTAAATAGCCTAAAGTTAAGGCTGTTTTACAAACTAATGTAACATTCAACCTTACAGTGAGGAAGACATCCATAGTCACATTGAGGTTTCCCGGAACTATACATTATAGAGTAATAACGCATACATCTGTTTTATAAATCAACACATTATCTGGCATTGTTTTTCCATTTAAACTTTTAAATGGTTGTCTTTTTGAGTGGGTGAATAAATCTTGTAATCTCATTGATCAACATCACTCTCAACCAAATATTACCCAATTATCCAGGTGGAAATGACGTGGTGTGCCCAGTGAGTAGAACCTGAAAGCATTGTGGATTTGTTTGCTAATCCTGCTCTTCATAGTTCAGTGAAAATGCCAATGTTTACAAATAACTTTCCTGACCTCATTCGACATGTAAACAAAGAGTTCCTGGTTTATATTATATTGTACGCTAATTAGTAATGAGTACCGATATATAAAATCGACTGTATATCGATATTAGTTCAATTTTTTCGATGGACCTAAAATGAGTAAAATGAGGCTCTATATCGTGTTATAAAATATGCGAATGCGTGAATGTTCCCTTTTCTGATAACTTCCATGTCTCCTTAAAGTCGAGACAGCTATGATTATCCATCATCTCTCTATGTGTAGGGTACAATATGCAGCTTCAGCATATGGCGCGTGGAGAGAGGAATTATTCTTTATTTTATTTTGTATTTTATTATTGGCTGTTGCGAAAGCAGCAGCTACTCTTCCTGGGGTCCACACAAAACACAAAACATGACAGAACTTTAATAGACAAGGTCAGCTCAAGGACAGAAATACATACATTTAAAAACGGAACTCATAGCCTTCACATT
The DNA here is from genome assembly GCF_013265735.2 of Oncorhynchus mykiss. Taxonomy (NCBI): domain Eukaryota; kingdom Metazoa; phylum Chordata; class Actinopteri; order Salmoniformes; family Salmonidae; genus Oncorhynchus; species Oncorhynchus mykiss. Next base: position 33,673,771 of record NC_048568.1, read on the forward strand.
GTTTTACAATTTAATCTCCCGATCACAACTGGTCGCTATCAAAGTCCAAATAGGGCGGCACACAATTGGCCCAGCGTCGTCCGGGTTAGGGGAGGGTTTGGCCGGGTAGGTAAATTGTAAAATATTAATTTGTTCTTAACGGACTTGTCTAGTTAAATAAAAGGTTCAATTAACGTGAATAAATAAAAAAACATCAATACACACAGTGCATTGTGAAAGTATTCATACTCCTTGACTTTTCTCACATTTTGTTTTGTTACAGCCTAATTCTAAAATCGATTAAATACGTTTGTTTTCTTCATCAATCTACACACAATACCCAATAATGACAAAAGAAAAAACAGGTTTGAAGAAATGTTTGCAAATGCATAAAAAAAATAAAGAAATTAAAACATCTACTAAATATGTAGACCCTTTGTACTTTGTTGAAGCACCTTAGGTAGGGATTACAGTCTCGATTATTTTTGGGTAGGATGCTACAAGCTTGGCACACCTGTATTTTGGTAGTTTCTCCCATTCTTCTCTGCAGAGCCTCTCAAGCTCTGTCAGGTTGGATGGGGAGCGTCGCTGCACAGCTATTTTCAGGTCTCTCCAGAGATGTTCGATCGGGTTCAAGTCCAGGCTCTGGCTGGGCCACTAAAGGACATTCAGAGACTTGTCCCAAAGTCACACCAGCATTGTCTTGGCTGTGTGCTTAGGGTCATTGTCCTGTTGGAACATGAACCTTTGCCCCAGTCTGAGCTCTCTGGAGCAGGTTTTCATCATGGATCTGTCTCTACTTTGCTCTGTTCATCTTTCCCTCGATCCTGACTAGTCTCCCTTTCCCTGCTGCTGACAAACATCCCCACAGCATGATGCTGCCACCACCATGCTTCACCTCACGGATGGTGCCAGGTTTCCTCCAGACGTTACACTTGGCATTCAGGCCAAAGAGTTCAATATTGGTATCATCGGACCAGAGAATCTTGTTTCTCATGGTCTGAGAGTCCTTTAGGTGCCTTTTGGCAAACTCCAAGTGGGCCGTCATGTGCCTTTTATTGAGGAGTGGCTTCCGCCTGGCCACTCTAACATAAAGGGGGGTTTCATGCAAGGATACTTTATGGACACACACAGGAATGAAATGGGCATGAAAGGTGGTAGAATGGTAGTGGTTTTGAAACAGCGGAAACAGGTAATGAATACATGGTACATACAAGAGCAGAACTAACATTAAGATAAGAGTGTATAACTGTACATGCTACCTGTGCATATAACACAGGTACAAACAGAAGCAGTATACAATATGAATAGGCAATAGTTTCATTCCAAAACAGTATATATCCATTTTTAGAAATGATGGTGAATCTGCTTGTATTGTTCAAAGAAATTATGAAAGAGATTGGTGTTATTGTTCACTGTCTAATCATGGCATGGGGTTGTTCAATGACAGACATGTATTTGTTTAAAATCTACTTGATGGTTTCATTTCAGAGAGACAAATAATCATGTTACTTTTGTTGCAAAATGCTTTACAGTGGCTTGCGAAAGTCTTCACCCCCACTTGGCATTTTTCCTATTTTGTTGCCTTACAAATAATTCCAGGTTGTATCATTTGATTTACACAACATGCCTACCACTTTGAAGATGCACAATATTTTTATTGTGAAACAAACAAGAAATAAGACAAATAAAACAGAACTTGAGTGTACAACTATTCACCCACCAAAGTCAATACTTTGTAGAGACACCTTTTGCAGCAATTACAGCTGCATGTAACGGTTTTCTTGAGGTGAAGGAGAGGCGGACCAAAACGCAGCGTGGTTTCTATTCATGGTTCTTTAATAAAGACAACTATACATCAACAGACTAACAAAACAAATAACTTGAAAACCTAAAACAGCCCTATCTGGTGCAAACACAGAGACAGGAACAATCACCCACAAAATCCAACACCAAACAGGCTACCTAAATATGGTTCCCAATCAGAGACAATGACTAACACCTGCCTTTGATTGAGAACCATATCAGGCCAAACATAGAAATAGACAAACTAGACATGTAACATACAATGCCCACTCAGATCACACCCTGACCAAACAAAACATAGGAACATACAAAGCAAACTATGGTCAGGGTGTGACACTGCAAGTCTCTTGGGGTATGTCTCTATAAGCTTGGCACATCTATCCACTGGGATTGTTGCCCATTCTTCAAGGCAAAACTGCTCCAGCTCCTTCAAGTTGGATGGGTTCCGCTGATGTACAAATACAAATATTACATTTCCACAAAGTTTGCTGCTTCAGTGTCTTTATATATTTTTGTCAGATGTTACTATGGAATACTGAATTATAATTACAAGCATTTCATAAGTGTCAAAGGTTTTAATTGACAATTACATGAAGTTGATGCAAAGAGTCAATATTTGCAGTGTTGACCCTTCTTTTTCAAGACCTCTGCAATCCGACCTGGCAAACTGTCAATTAACTTCTGGGCCACATCCTGACTGATGGCAGCCCATTCTTGCATAATCAATGCTTGGAGTTTGTCATAATCTGTGGGTTTTTATTTGTTCCCCCACCTCTTGAAGATTGACCACAAGAACTGTCCCTGGATGGTTGGGAGAAGATGCTCTCGGAGGATGTGTTGTAACCATTCTTTATTCATGGCTGTGTTCTTAGGCAAAATTTTGAGTGAGCCCACTCCCTTGGCTGAGAAGCAACCCCACACATGAATGGTCTCAGGATGCTTTACTGCTGGCATGACACAGGACTGATGGTAGCGCTCACCTTGTCTTCTCTGGACAAGCTTTTTTCCAGATGCCCCAAACAATCGGAAAGGGATTCATCAGAGAAAATGACTTTACCCCAGTCCTCAGCAGTCCAATCCCTGTACCTTTTGCAGAATATCAGTCTGTCCCTGATGTTTTTCCTGGAGAGAAGAGGCTTCTTTGCTGCCCTTCTTGACACCAGGCCATCCTCCAAAAGTCTTTGCCTCACTGTGCATGCAGATGCACTCACACCTGCCTGCTGCCATTCCTGAGCAAGCTCTGTACTGGTGGGGCCCCGATCCTGCAGCTGAATCAACTTCAGGAGACAGTCCTGGCACTTGCTGGACTTTCTTGGGCACCCTGATGCCTTCTTCACAACAATTGAACTGCTCTCCTTGAAGTTCTTGATTATCTGATAAATGGTTGATTTAGGGGCAATCTTACTGGCAGCAATATCCTTGCCTGTGAAGCCCTTTTTGTGCAAAGCAATGCTGACGGTACTTGTTTCTTTGCAGGTAACAATGGTCAACAGAGGAAGAACAATGAATCCAAGCACCACCCTCCTTTTGAAGCTTCCAGTCTTATTCAATCTCAATCAGCATGACAGAGTGATCTCCAGTCTTGTCCTTGTCAACACTCACACCTCTAATGAGAGAATCACTGACATGATGTCAGCTGGTCCTTTTGTGGCAGGGCTAAAATAAGGTGGAAGTGTTTTTCGGGGATTCAGGCCATTTGCATGGCAAAGAGGGACTTTGCAATTAATTGCAATTCATCTGATCACTCTTCATAACATTCTGGAGTATATGCAAATTGCCACCATTCAAACTGAGGCAGCAGACTTTGTGAAAATTAATATTTGAGTCATTCTCAAAACTTTTGGAAACAACTGTACAGGAACGTGTTTGCTTATTTCTTTCTTTAAGCAATGGATTTTTTTCTGGCTACTCTTCCATAAAGCCCAGCTCTGTGGAGTGTACGGCATAAAGTGGTCCTATGGATAGATACTCCAATCTCCTGTCACGCCCTGACCTTAGAGAGATGTTTTTTTCTCTATTTGGATAGGTCAGGGTGTGATGTGGGGTGGGCATTCTATATTTTGTATTTCTGTGTGGTTGGCCAAGTGTGGTTCCCAATCAGAGGCAGCTGTCTATCGTTGTCTCTGATTGGGAATCATACTTAGGCAGCCTGTTTTTCCACCTTAGTTGTGGGTTGTTGACTTTGTTAGTGGCCTGTATAGCCCTAGTAAACTTCACATTCATTTTGTTGTTTCTTGTTTTTGTTCTTAATAAAGGATAATGTACACTCACCACGCTGCACCTTGGTCTGGTCATTTCCACCCTGATGATGATCTTGACAACTCCGCTGTGGAGCTTTGCAGCTCCTTCAGGATTATCTTTGGTCTCTTTGTTGCCTCTGATTAATGCCCTCCTTGCCTGGTCTGTGAGTTTTGGTGTGCAGCTGTAACGGGATTCTTCTGTTGAAGGAGAGGCGGACCAAAACGCAGCGTGGTTATTGTGATACATATTTAATAAAGATGAAAATAGAACAAAAAAAACAAAAACAGCCCTGTCTGGTGTAACAAAGACAGGAACAATCACCCACAAACCCCAACACCAAAAAGGCTACCTAAATATGATTCCCAATCAGAGACAATGACTAACACCTGCCTCTGATTGAGAACCATATCAGGCCAAACACAGAAACAGACAAACTAGACACACAACATAGAATGCCCACTCAGATCACACCCTGACCAAACAAAACATAGAAACATACAAAGCAAACTATGGTCAGGGTGTGACAGCAGCAGGTTTGTTGTGGTGCCATATTCTTTAAAAAATGTAATAATGGATTTAATGGTGCTCTGTGGGATGTTCAAAGTTTTGGATATTTTTTTATAACCCAACCCGGATCTGTACTTCTCCACAACTTTGTCCTTGACTTGTTTGGAGAGCTTAGTGGTGTTGCAGACTCTGGGGCCTTTCAGAACAGGAACTGAGATCATGTGACAGATCATGTGACACTTAGATTGCACACAAGTGGACTTCATTTAACTAATTATGTGACTTCTGAAGGTAATTGGTTGCACCAGATCTTATTTAGGAGCTTCATAGCAAAGGGGGGTGAATACATAGCATGCACCACTTTTCAGTTTTTAATTCTTTTTTTAAACAAGTGATTTTTTTTCATTTCACTTTACCAGTTTGGACTATTTTGTGTATGTCCATTACATGAAATCCAAATAAAAATCCATTTAAATTACAGGTTGTAATGCAACAAAATAGATAAAATGCCAAGGGGGATGAATACTTTTGCAAGGCACTGTATATCCGCCTCACTCTCAGAGAAATAAGCACTACTGCTAGGTTTTACAGTCAAATATAACAAATAACTGCATTTTTAATAAAGAACTGTACAAATTATACATATGTGACATCAATATTTATGTTTAAAAATAATAATTCAGTTAAGTAATATCAGATCCAGTGCCTAAATTAGGTTTTTCTCCCCAGTCAGATAAACACTCTAAACAGTCTACCCAACTACTCCGAGGCATCCACATGGCCCAAAACCACACAGTTGCAATATTTTGTATCAAGTTCCAATGATAAAACTGGGGGGACAAAAATGCAATTTCTGAATTTGGGGGTGACATGTGAAAGTGAAAGTTGTGCCCCTGATGAGATCTGTATGTAAAACATGTATATTTGACATTTTTGTCATTTGGCTGATGCACTTATCCAGAGTGACTTACAGTTAGTGCATTCATCTTAACATTGCTAGGTGAGACAACTACATATCACAGTCAAATATACAGGATACAAACATTCCATTCAAGATAAACAATGGATAGGCGTTTAGCAAAAAAACACTTTCATACAAACCTAAAATCTATGAATGAAACATCTGTGAAATATTTTACACACACATGAAGGTACCTATAAGCAATCATTTATGATGAAAATACACAAATGTGACAAATTGGTGGATATAGCGTTGAACTATGAAGACCAATGTACAACTAACTGTACACACACACACACACACACACACACACACACACTAGAGGTTGACATGGGAACAGAACTCCCCTGGAAAGTAGGAATGGGAGTCAAGTTCTGGTCAGGACGGTACAGGATCGAGAGTCCCGGTGGGGAGAGTATGTGTGAAGCGTTTCATTAAAAAATAATAATAGTTTACTTAATAAAAATCTATTAAAAAAATAAATGCTAATTCCCCCTCTCACCCTTCCGTCGACCCCGCAGTCACTACTTTACTTCAGATGCCAATTTTGAAACCTTCAGGAGAGGAATTGAGATCATCCGACTCCGGGTAAGCAGGGCTGCCTTGAATGCCAACATCTGGTAATGTTGTTATTATCAGCCTTGTGCGCAGAGCAGGCAACAGAAGAGCAGCCAAGCCGAGCAGTTGCTATGGCTACTCACACAGAGCGGGCGAAAGACAGAGACTAGTGGCGAACGAGGAAGTTATTTCGGATTTCTGCGTGTAATAATTAGCATTATAATTTTGGATATCATTACAGTTTAAATGACGTTATTTTCATCATCGCTATGCGAACAAGGCTGATTTCTGCAACAATTCTTCTGTTTAAACAAGTTTTGTTTAGCTAATAAAATTAAAACGATAATTCTCACTACTTTTTTGTCCCTTGTTAACATTGCAACATTAAATTAATGTCTTAAACGTTGCTAAATTTCGGAAATGGCAAAAAAAAACATGGAATCTGCTTGACACATTAAAGTACATATCACGAAGTCATCTAATTTCCACTCCATTCATAAATCCGTTTGATTCATACACTGGTTTGTCTGGCTTTGATGTTTTTGTTTTAACCTGCTCTTCCCTTGTCTACACTTAAATAATATAATTTCAGTAGTCCTCATTTTTTCTATCTCGCATAGCTCATTGGTACACCCTTGTGGTTGAATATTTTTGTATCTATTGTTGGTCCTCGGATACAACAATTAATAATGTGGAACAAATGAATACCATCAAAGGATACCTTACAACTTACAATAATGAACACCTTGTTAAACAGCTGTAAAAACCAACCGATCAATATTTAAGATGAGTACATACCCTTTGATCGTTTTTTGGTACAGTTCTGTCATTCATTTATTTTTACAGATGATTTTTTGTGCACTCACATGGCAATCATACTGAAATACTTAATTCTGGTGTGTGGAATAAAGAGGTGGGTGCAGTGTGGTTGGGAGGTTCTGCCTGTCACTTGTTCTCAACAGACAGTCTCGGAAGGGGGACTTGAAGAGGGAGACTGCGAAGTCCAGGCACTGCTACTCTCTTTGTTCTGAGTGTTTGCAGTGCTAGTGTTTTTAGTTCATCTGTGTATCTCACATATTATATGCCCAGTATGATATGGCTAGCAAACTTTATTAGCAGATATTGACAACATGACAATAACAGTAGCTGTAGATGATGTAAGGAGATGGAGGAGGGGATGGGATGAGTGGGCAGATTGTTGGCCAATCCGAAGTCACTAGATGCAGAATTCTGTCTGGAGGGAGAGGAGAGAAAGGATGAGGAGAGAGGAAAGAGGCAGAATCAAGAGATGCTTGATCAGGTGCTGCGTCTAGTTCTTCCTGTCGTTTCTTCCTGTCATTTGTCATCGACTGGCAACCAGTCTCAGTCAGGGGTTCAATAACATGGGCCCTAATCTAGATTTCACATGACGGGGAACAGCCATGGGTGCGCCTGGGAGGGCATGGGCCACCCACTTGGGAGCCAGGCCCAGCCAATCAAAATGAAATTTCCCCCACAAAATGGCTTTATTGTAGACATAAATACTCCTCAGTTTCATCAGGTGTCCGGGTGACTGGTCTCAGATGATCCCACAGGTGAAATGCCAGATGAGGAGGTCCTGGTCTGGCGTGGTTACACGTGGTCTGCGGTTGAGAAGCTGGTTGGACATACTGCTAAATTCTCTAAAAGAACGCGGCTTATGGTAGAGAAATTAACATTCAATTCTCCTGCAACAGTGTCCGGTGGACATTCCAGCAGTAAGCATGCCATTTGCACGTTCCCTCAAAACTTGAGACATCTGTGGTATTGTGTTGTCCCCAGCACAAGGTGCACCTGTGTAATGATCATGCTGTTTAATCAGCTTCTGATATGCCACACCTGTCTGGTGGATGGACTATCTTGGCAAATTAAAAATGTTAACTAACAGGGATGTAAACAAATTTGAGATAATTTGAGAAAAATAATTATTATTTTGTGCGTATGGAAAAATTCTGGGATTATACGAATTGTTTGTTTCACTGTAATATCTGTGTTTTGCATGTACATTGGGCTTGAGATAGTTAAAGATATTAAATCATATAAGATAGAAAAGTGTGTATGTATTAGTAGAGGCCTGTTCTAACTGTTCTTTGTGGGTAGTATGACCCCATGATGCCTGGCAGCTCAGCCAAGACCTGACAGAAATTAACTGGTTCCTCTTAGCTTAACTGGAGACAGAGCGAGGTGTTATATCCTGCACACCAATGATAAAGCTGTGGTCCTGTTTGGACCCTGTTTCTGGCCGAAAGGTTCACATATGTGTGTGTGTGTGTGTGTGTGTGTGTGTGTGTGTGTGTGTGTGTGTGTGTGTGTGTGTGTGTGTGTGTGTGTGTGTGTGTGTGTGTAGGGGTAGGATGTACATCATCTGGGCCGACAGTCAAAGGCGCTTGCATGCCCAACTTGGGGGAACCATTGAGCTACTGTTAGAGGAAATATGTCTGGAGTGACTTCCTGTCACATTGGCACCTGTCATCCTCACTCAGTTGCGCCTGAATGCGACAACCTTTTCATTATAGCCTGTACCCCGTAACCCAGTTTCGTCTCTCCCCACACACATACATAAACATAAGATCACGTGTTTGGCAGATGCTTGCATAAGATAGCTTGACTATATAAGGCTTTCGTACTCTTTGTGTGCGGGCTCTCACTTCATTCACTGTGCGTTGTGTGACCAGCTTCCTTATTGCAATAAGCTTTTAACAAAATTAATGCCTTGATTGTTGGATATCCTAACTCTGGCTGGATTCCAATGGAAATTGCATATCACTTTGCATGCCAGCATAATGTGACTTGCCCAGGAGTTTTCTCACCACTGTGTTAGGGTATTAGGGTAGGGTATAACTAGGCCCTCAAAGAAAGGCCATATGATATATGTAATGTAAATAATTACATTTTAAAGGCTAATATAGCTGGTGGGTTCTACCCGTTCTAGGAAGAACCCCCCAAAGATGAAAGGGTTCTCGGTAGAATGCTTCATAGACGGTTCTAGTAAGAACCTTTAGATGATAAAATGGTTCTTGCTAGAACCCTTTATAGAGGGTAAATATTTTATCTTGGTAAATATCTTGGTAAATATTTTCTTCTTCTTGAACTTCACTGTTGGTTATGGGCTTGTAAGTAAGCATTTCATGGTAAGGTCTACACTTGTTGTATTCGGCGCATGTGGCAAATAAAGTTTGATTTGATTTTGATTTGATAACATTGGAATGTGCATCAAGATCATATTGTACAGCAATTTCATCAGATAACATGAATACAAAGCCGGCGAGAGGTGGTTAGAATAGGATGGGAAGCCAAGAGTCCGTCAGCCACTCCCCCAGTACACTCTCTCTCTCCCTCTCCCTCTCTGTGTGTGCTTGTGTGGTTGGAGACAGGTGTGCTGGAGTCAGAGCAGATCCCCACCAGCTGCAACCCATTCCATAATCAAGACCTCTACAAATACTCAAACCTGCCACTTCCACTAGGCCAGAACGTAATCTCTGCTCAGTCAGTTTATGATTCTAGCTATGTATGATTATTCAAGATCCTGTTACCCTGCTGTGTCTGTTTCCCTGCCTGATGCTGTTTATCCTCTCACTGCAGTTTTGCCGCTCTGACTCTGGATCCTGTCTCCTGTTCCACATCTCACCACCCTGCTACCCTTTTCTGGATTCACCACACCACCACTCAATTGAATTCCCCTCCTGACCTGTTTACCCTGTTCCAACCTCAGCCTCCATATCTAGTTTCTTACAACTCGTCCGAGCTTCCCCGGATCTGCACTCCATATCTCCCTGTGTCACAATAAATACCTTGGTTCATTCATCCCTGTTTCCTCGTCTGAGTCTGCTCTTGGGTTCCCCTGTGCCGCTCCGCCTAACAGACAGCCCACTTGGAGTTTGCCAAAAGGAATCTAAAAGACTCTCAGACCATGAGAAACGAGACTCTCTGGTCTGATGAAACCAAGATTGAACTCTTTGACCTGAATGCCAAGCGTCACGTCTGGAAGAAACCTGGCACCATCCGTACAGTGAAGCATGGTAGTGGCAGCATCATGCTGTGGGGATGTTTTTCAGCAGCAGGTACTGGGAGACTGGTCCGGATCGAGGGAAAGATGAACGGAGCAAAGTACTTAGAGATCGTTGATGAAAACCTGCTCCAGAACACTCAGGACCTCAGACTGGTGTGAAGGTTCACCTTCCAACAGGACAATGACCCTGAGCACACCACCAAGAAAATGCAGCATTGGCTTCTGGACAAGTCTCAATGTCCTTGAGTGGCCCAGCCTGAGCCCGGACTTGAACCCGATCGAACATCTCTGGAGAGACCTGAAAATAGCTGTGCAGCAACGCTCCCCATTCAACCTGACAGAGCTTGAGGGGATTTGCGGAGAAGAATGAGATAAACTCCCCAAATACAGCTGTGCCAAGCTTGTCGCGTCATACCCAAGAGGACTTGAGGCTGTAATTGCTTCCAAAGATGGATCAACAAAGTCCTGAGTAAATGGTCTGAATACTTATGTGAATGTGATATTTCAGGGGGCTGGGGGATTTATTCATTTACAAAAAATTCTACATACCTGTTTTTGCTTTGTCATTATGGGGTATTGTGTGTAGAGTGATGAAGAAAAAAAAGAATAATATAATACAGTTTAGAATATAGCTGTAATGTAACAAAATGTGGAAAAAGTCAAGGGGTCTGAATACTTTCCGATTTAACTCTACACCATGCTGCAACAATATCTTTTTACAATAGTCTACTGCTTTACAATACCTTTTTACTGTAGTCTACTGCTTTACAAATCAAATCAAATGTATTCATATAGCCCTTCGTACATCAGTTGATATCTCAAAGTGCTGTACAGAAACCCAGCCTAAAACCCCAAACAGGAAGCAATGCAGGTGTAGAAGCACGGTGGCTAGGAAAAACTCCCTAGAAATTGCCAAAACCTAGGAAGAAACCTAGAGAGGAACCAGGCTATAAGGGGTGGCCAGTCGGGTGGAGATTATAACAGAACATGGCCAAGATGTTCAAATGTTCAAAAATGACCAGCATGGTCCAATAATAATAATCACTGTAGTTGTCGAGGGTGCAGCAAGTCAGCACCTCAGGAGTAAATGTCAGTTGGCTTTTCATAGCGGATCATTAAGAGTATCTCTACCACTCCTGCTGTCTCTAGAGAGTTGAAAACAGCAGGTCTGGGACAGGTAGCACGTCCGGTGAACAGGTCAGGATTCCATAGCCGCAGGCAGAACAGTTGAAACTGGAGCAGCAGCACGGCCAGGTGGACTGGGGACAGCAAGGAGTCATCATGCCAGGTAGACCTGAGGCATGGTCCTAGGCCTCAGGTCCTCAGAGAGAAAGAGAGAAAGAGAGAATTAGAGAGAGCATACTTAAATTCACACAGGACACCGGATAAGACAGGAGAAGTACTCCAGATATAACAAACTGACCCTAGCCCCCCGACACATAAACTACTTCAGCATAAATACTGGAGGTTGAGACAGGAGGGGTCAGGAGACACTGTTGCCCCATCCGATGATACCCCCGGACAGGGCCAAACAGGAAGGATATAACAATACCTTTTTACTGTAGTCTACTGCTTTACAATACATTCTACCCCTATATCTGACAATTTAATCTACATATGCTCTGTATAGAGGATACCACAACTGTACGACTGACATTTTTTACCACATTCCCCAAACTTACATGTGATACAAACAAATGATTAGCACTTCAAAAAGAACAGTTTAGAAAATTGTATAAATGAGCAATATCACCTGAGGGGTGTGGTATATGGCCAATATAACCCTTAGCCATGGTATATTGGCCATATACAGTATAACAAACCCCTGAGGTTTCCTATTGTTATTATAAACTGGTTACCAACATAATTAGAGCAGTAAAAATGTTTTGTCATACCCGCGGTATACCACGGCTTCAGCCAATCAGCATTCGCACCACCCAGTTTATAATGTATTTCTTGCTAGTGGATTAAACGTTAGGCTCCCCGTTGAGTCATTTTACATATCATTATCTAATATATTACTGACTAAACTAAACGTTCTAACGATAAACTTAAAAGGTGGGGTGTGTTCGACTCCAATGAATGCACAATTAAAGGTTATGACATTACAAGAAGTGTTATCCGTTTAGAGTTTTGTACTTAAAGTTTTGCAGAAATGCCACTCGCAGTATGCATATTCCTGCCCTTGGTTTGTTTATTCTGATATGTTACCTGTATTGTCTGCATTTCTGCCTCCTCTGGTTTATATTTAATATGCGAGCACTCCACTAATTCCTATACAGCTGTTCCGTATTATCTCTGTATGTAACCTTGTCAAGGTATTAGGTTATTACAGCCTTATTATTATGTTCCTTTATTTGTGTATATTACAGAGCTTTATGCCACTTATTGGCGCTTTATTGGTATACCTTCATGTGGCCTGTTTATGTCTAAAATGGCGGTGACCAATTACTGGACAGCAAGGTGTATTTCCGTTTCTTTGAGGGAGTTGTGCTTAGTGGCCTTTTTAGAAGTAGATACTGACATCTAGCGGCAGAGCTGTATTACTGTTAACTATTTCATGGCTACTACGTATATTCCTTGTATTCATCATTCTGTAATTCTCTCTTTACATTTCAGAGAACACATGCTTACTGTACAACACATCCATGATTAATAAATAACTGAAGGTTGAATGGATCTGTTGGGCAACCTTTCCTTCTAACAGAGGAAGCACACTGACTGTAGTATGTACCCCAGTCAAGCCAGTTACGCATCTAGTGTTCCACAGTAACCCTTGTGGCACTTTTTCCTCCATGTTTCTTCAGATAAAACAAAGAAAAAGATTTGATGTGTAGGTGATTAATCACTGACCAATTAGATATGATAAACACTCATTTCACGTAAACAAACACTCGTTGGAAGTTGTTACAGTGGTCTCACTGATAAGTAAACACAGATCAGATTATAATTCAAATATGGATGATGCTGATTTGGAGGATAATAACACGTGTATTGATCAGGCCTCAAAATGATTCAACAAAGTGATCTGGGTAGGTTTTTCAGGTCCCATCGCCAATAGAAAAAACAATAGGGGCCCACAAATACAGAGGACTACCATACAGTACCTTTCCTGGTGGATATTTGGATAGACGAACAGCACTCAGCCTACATTTCCCATGTCCCCGCAAGTCTGTATGAGAGACTGTATTTTCTGACCATAATGAGTGTACTGTCAGTGCTTATTATCAGAATCATTATCATTATTTTAACATCAGCAATCCAGAAACAAATATTGTGTGAGCGCTGGCCTCTGGCCAACTACTGCCAGGAGAAACTATCATCATTGTAATGTTGGCCTAATATGTGTGTGATATTGATGAGGCCTATTCAAACCCACAAATCATGTTTAAGAAAATGTCACACTGTATTGACTAGAACCAAAAAAATAAAAGTAATAATAATAATTGATCATATTACTCCAGTGCTAGCCTCTCTACACTGGCTTCCTGTTAAGGCTAGGGCTGATTTCAAGGTTTTACTGCTAACCTACAAAGCATTACATGGGCTTGCTCCTACCTATCTTTCCGATTTGGTCCTGCATACCTACACGTACGCTACGGTCACAAGACACAGGCCTCCTTATTGTCCCTAAAATTTCTAAGCAAACAGCTGGAGGCAGGGCTTCCTCCTATAGAGCTACATTTTTATGGAATAGTCTGCCTATCCATGTGTCAGACGGAGAATCGGTCTCGACCTTTAAGTCTTTATTGAAGACTCATCTCTTCAGTAGGTCCTATGATTGTGTAGTCTGGCCCAGGGGTGTGAAGGTGAACAGAAAGGCACTGGAGCAACTAACCGCCCTTGCTATCTCTGACTGGCCGGTTCCCCTCTCTCCACTGGGATTCTCTGCCTCTAACCTTATTACAGGGGCTGAGTCACTGGCTTATTGGTGCTCTTCCATACCGTCCCTTTGGCGTCATTTGAGTGGGTTGAGTCACTGATGTGATCTTCCTGTCGGTGTTGGCACCCCCCTTGGGTTTGTGCTGTGGGGGAGATCTTTGTGGGCTATACTCAGCCTTGTCTCAGGGTAGTATGTTGGTGGTTTGAAGATATCCCTCTAGTGGTGTGGGGGCTGTGGGTGGGGGTGGGGTTATATCCTGCCTGATTGGCCCTGTCCGGTGGTATCGTCAGACGGGGCCACAGTGTCTCCTGACCCCTCCTGTCTCAGCCTCCAGTATTTATGCTGCAATAGTTTACGTGTTGGGGAGCTAGGGTCAGTCTGTTATATCTGGAGTTTCCTGTCTTATCTGGTGTCCTGTGTGAATTGAAGTATGCTCCCTCTAATTCTCTCTCCTTCCTCCCCTCCTGGAGGACCTGAGCCCTTGGACCATGCCTCAGAACTACCTGGCCTGATGACTCCTTGCTGTCCCCAGTGCAACTGCTCGTGCTGCTGCTCCAGTTTCAACTGTTCTGCCTGCGGCTATGGAAACCCGATTTGTTCACCTGACGTGCTACCATGTCCCGGACCTGCTGTTTTGGACTCTCTCTCTACCGCACCTGTTGTCTCTAACTCTGAATGCTCGGCTATGAAAAACCAACTGACATTTACTCCTGAGGTGCTGACCTGTTGCACCTTCTACAACCACTGATTATTATTATTTGACCCTGCTGGTCATCTATGAACGTTTGACCATCTTGGCCATGTACTGTTATAATCTTTATCTGGCACAGCCAGAAGAGGACTGGCCACCTCTCGGAGCCTGGTTCCTCTCTAGGTTTCTTCCTAGGTTCCTGCCTTTCTAGGAAGTTTTTCCAAGTCACTGTGCTTGTACATCTGCATTGCTTGCTGTTTGGGGTTTTATGCTGGGTTTCAATATAGCACTTTGTGACATTGGCTGATGTAAAAAGGGCTTTATAAATACATTTGATTGACTATATAAGGGTATATAAGGGTATTATACCAGGCTTTTATTAGTCTCTTAGCCAATTGTAACACACGCCAATATGACTTGTAATAATATATGTTTAATTAAATAGGACTTATAAAGCTTATACAGGGCATTTAAACAGTCCTTATGAAGCGTATACAGGGCATTTAAACAGTCCTTATGAAGCTTATACAGGGCATTTAAACAGTCCTTATGAAGCTTATACAGGGCATTTAAACAGTCCTTATGAAGCTTATACAGGGCATTTAAACAGTCCTTATGAAGCTTATACAGGGCATTTAAACAGTCCTTATGAAGCTTATACAGGGCATTTAAACAGTCCTTATGAAGCTTATACAGGGCATTTAAACAGTCCTTATTAAGCTTATAAAGGGGATTTAAACAGTCCTTATGAAGCTTATACAGGGCATTTAAACCATCCTTATTAAGCTTATACAGGGCATTTAAACAGTCCTTATGAAGCTTATACAGGGCATTTAAACAGTCCTTATGAAGCTTATAAAGGGGATTTAAACAGTCCTTATGAAGCTTATACAGGGCATTTAAACCATCCTTATGAAGCTTATACAGGGCATTTAAACAGTCCTTATGAAGCTTATACAGGGCATTTAAACAGTCCTTATGAAGCTTATACAGGGCATTTAAACAGTCCTTATTAAGCTTATAAAGGGGATTTAAACAGTCCTTATGAAGCTTATACAGGGCATTTAAACCATCCTTATGAAGCTTATACAGGGCATTTAAACAGTCCTTATGAAGCTTATACAGGGCATTTAAACAGTCCTTATGAAGCTTATACAGGGCATTTAAACAGTCCTTATTAAGCTTATACAGGGCATTTAAACAGTCCTTATTAAGCTTATACAGGGCATTTAAACCGTCCTTATTAAGCTTATAAAGGGGATTTAAACAGTCCTTATGAAGCTTATACAGGGCATTTAAACAGTCCTTATGAAGCTTATAAAGGGGATTTAAACAGTCCTTATGAAGCTTATACAGGGCATTTAAACCATCCTTATGAAGCTTATACAGGGCATTTAAACAGTCCTTATGAAGCTTATACAGGGCATTTAAACAGTCCTTATGAAGCTTATACAGGGCATTTAAACAGTCCTTATTAAGCTTATAAAGGGGATTTAAACAGTCCTTATGAAGCTTATACAGGGCATTTAAACCATCCTTATGAAGCTTATACAGGGCATTTAAACAGTCCTTATGAAGCTTATACAGGGCATTTAAACAGTCCTTATGAAGCTTATACAGGGCATTTAAACAGTCCTTATTAAGCTTATACAGGGCATTTAAACAGTCCTTATTAAGCTTATACAGGGCATTTAAACCGTCCTTATTAAGCTTATAAAGGGGATTTAAACAGTCCTTATGAAGCTTATACAGGGCATTTAAACAGTCCTTATGAAGCTTATACAGGGCATTTAAACAGTCCTTATAAAGCTTATACAGGGCATTTAAACAGTCCTTATGAAGCTTATAAAGAGCATTTAAACAGTCCTTATGAAGCTTATACAGGGCATTTAAACAGTCCTTATGAAGCTTATACAGGGCATTTAAACAGTCCTTATGAAGCTTATACAGGGCATTTAAACAGTCCTTATGAAGCTTATAAAGGGAATTTGAATGTGTTCGGTGGCATGGTAGAGCTTTAAAACAAAACACTGACAGCACTATGACACATCTAGGCCACAGTATGCCGGCAGAGAGCGGAGCTGCTGCTGACTACAAATGATCTAACTATCAGTTAAGGCAATAGGAAAGATACTAATCAATAAGCTTGTCACTTCTATTCAAATTATAAAAGACTGAAGAGAAGAAACAACAATGAAGCGAGTTTCGATTTATTTGTTTCTCAAGTTCTCTTTTCTCTTGAGTATTATGTTGATAATGAGGAAAGCGCTCACTGGAGAAGCATAATGGAATTGATAGTGGCATTTTAAATATGTTTAAAAGTTCCTAGATCATAATTCCTATTAAGTTATTAAACATATTTGAGGTAATCATTCTATACAGATAACCAATCACACATGGTCTTTGTTCTGTAGGCTATAAAAGCGTCAAATTCAGCACAGCAATGAAAATATATTGTTATACTGTAGTCTGTAGTACTGTAGACATTTGCATACAACTTATATAAAAAGGTTTAAAAATCAAATAAAAATAATTTACACAATTACCTCTTCATTTCATATGAAACTTGAATCACAGATATTATCATAATTAGCACCCATTCTTATAGCCTCTTAATTTCATACAAGGGGTTTGTATTGACACAACAATACATAGGGCCTACATGCTCATCACACAGATATCTTAATCATGCTAAAACATTCATATAAATACATCATGTAGACAGTTTTTAAAACTTGTCAAAACACGTTTAAAACACTTTCAGCTGTCCAAGCTGTTTGCAGGGTAGTGGTTTCAATGAGGAGGGTATGGGAAGCTCATCTAGGCTGTCAGGGAACTGCTCTGGTGGAAGCTGCCTCAGAATTGTTTGCATAGCCATGAGAAACAGTGGAGCTGGCTTCTGTCCAACGAGGTATTTGAATTTGTCCTCACCTAGGACTTTGGACCAACAAACTGGGTCTCCTTCGAGCGCACTCTTCATTTTGAAACGAATCTCTGGCATAAACATTAACAAGTTGTCAAGACACAGCTTTTTGGGCCCAATGTTCACTTTGGAGTCCCACAGCTGTTCCAAAATGACATCCAATGGCGTCATACCGTTTTGATCTTCTGCCTGTGGCGAGGCGCCGTTGCCCAACAACAGAATAACGGACTCTGAGCGCAGGAGCTCACAGGCCAGATGCAGTGGAGTTTTACCGTCCTCCATGTGAAAACATCCGCCTCGGTTCATATATGACCGCAGACTAGGTAGTCGATGCGCTTCTTGCAATATGAGACCTAGTATGTCCCGTCTGTCATATCTGACAGCCATCGCCAAATGCGGGGCCGATGATGGACAGCAGCAAAAGCGCTCGCCGGGCATGGCCAGTGCTTCATCGGTGTAATGACTGAGCAAGTATTGAGCGTAGGCTTGGTGGTCATGTACGATAGCGTACAGTAATGCCTCCGAGGGAGTGTAGGATCTCTGGCTGGCGTCTTCCTCCCAGTAAAAAGTCTCCATTGTCCGCATGTCCTCCAACATCCAAACAGGCTTTAGATCCCGCACGGCCTGGTAGAAGAGAAAAGATTGGTATTTTCGCTGTTTGCATTTCTCGTCCGTATGGAGTCTACCATTGTTCGTAGCCGAAGTAGACATGATGATCTGAGGTCCGATTGCTTTACTAATGCCCCTCGTTCGTGTCCTTCAATGAGACCGCAGTTCATGCATGTGCTATTTATAAAAATTAAAATCGCACATACTGTCCATGGTAGTCTACTAGGTTAAAATACTTATATTGTTTGTATGTAGGCCGGACTATTCTAATACTTCGAACTATTATAATATACACGTTCAAGCACACACGCAGGATTAGCCTACATGCACACACATCGGCTACAGGACCCCCATTTCACAGCAACCGCCCCCAACACACATCTGAACTGGGAGTGGGATTTCCCTCCGCAGTACAGTGCTACTACGCAGGCGCCTGGATCTAATATTTTAACCAAATGTTCTCTGAATTAAATCGTAAAGAGGAAAGAATATGTAGGCAATAAAAATATGTTGAAGGCAAACAAAGTTATGTCAATTGGTATTGGTATGTTATGCAGATCATATTTACCACCCTCCTCCATGACCTCTTCACTGAATATCCCATACCTTATGAACAGGGTATGAAAACCATGATCAAAACAGTTTTTTTTCATTCACATTCACCACAAATACCAAGGTATGAATACTGTTGTGTGCATGTTTTGTTGATCATCTGTATAATTACTATTTTTTGGATTCACAGACTTCACCCTCTCTACACCTCTGATGAATATAACAGGAAACCTGTTCGCTCACAATGCCCTGCAAAATCATTCTGGCTATGGATACGGAGAACATCAACACACCAGAGGACTTGAGGCTCTGCAGGAAGTTGACCTCATATTTAGATTTTTTTAATTATGCTTTGCCACTAAAATCATAATAAACACTGAGAACTCAAATATTGGGTTATTTTTATGTGTATTATTATTATTAATAATAATAATATAAAAAAATATATAGGGAGGGGGTATTTTTTTATTTTTATGATTAACCCCAAAAGGTTATTCAAAAGGTTCTTCGAGGAAGCATTAAAACGGGTTCTTTAACAAACCCTTTTAAATGGTTCCTCGAAGAACTTATAGGGGTTCCCCCACAGTTTCAATTTAAAGAACCCCTAAAGGTTACTACAGGAACCTTTTCTTTTTATAAACAATAAAAACATCGAAACATCAGGTCTACAGTTTTGTTATAGACCAATGACATCATCACTCCAGAAATCTTAACAAAAGTTTGTAGTTTGGATTTTCTTAAACAATAGGTCTAATTGAAAAACTTACAGAACTGACCCATTCAGTCCAAACATCTCCATTATTACAAAGTATGTATTTATTTAGGCATGTAAATCATTTAACCATTCAACCAATTTGTCTACTTTGGTTTTGCTTAGCTATAGCTCTCCAGGAGGCAGTGGCCGACAATTCCACAAATTAAAACAAATGGCCATGCTGATCATTGACAAAGTCTTGAAATATGCCAAGGAATACAACAAATAACAAATGTGGTTCCCACCTTATAAAGGCTTTATAGGCTACACAAATGCTTCATAAGCACTACATAAAGGCATCATAAGCACTACACAAATACTTCACAAGCACTACATAAATGCTTCATAAGCGCTACATTAAAGACTTCATAAGCACTGAATAAAGGCTTCATAAGCATTAGATAAATGCTTCATAAGCACTACATAAATGGTTATGCTTCACAAATAGTCTGTGTATGTCATACTCTATAAAGGTGTATAAACATATATTTTTTAATTTTTTTATTTTATTTAACTAGGCATGTTAGTTAAGAACACATTCTTATTTACAAGGACGGCCTACCCCAGCCGAAACCTGGACGATGCTGGGCCAATGGTTTTTCAAAGACCCCCTTTTAATGGTTCCTCAAAAACCTTTGGGGGTGAATTTTTTTAACGACCCCCCCTATTATTATTAATAATACGCATACCAACAATAATAAACACTGACAACAAAAATATTGTGTTTTGATTTTAGTGGCAAAGCAGAGTAAAAAAATCTAAATATGAGGTAAACTCCCTGCAGAGCCCCAAGTATAATGGGTATTGTCAAGGTTTTCGCTGCTGGTCATTTGAGTCAAGTGCAGGAGAGCAGAGAGTAGGTGATCAGGCGTCTTTATTTGCCAAGAGCAACAAACAGACGGGAGCAAAATCCCATCAATACAACTATAAAGTCACCAAAATAATTCCCCAATGGGTACAGGCAATGCCCAGGGAGAAAACCCAGACTGGTGCGATAAACATAAACCCAACACAAAACAATCCCACACAAAGACATGGGGGGGAACAGAGGAATATCTATACACAGTGTAATTGGGGAATGAAAACCAGGTGTGCGGGGAACAAGACAAAACAAACGGAACAATGAAACATGGAGCGGCGATGGCTAGAAGGCCGGCGACGTCGACCGCCGAACGCCTCCCGAACAAGGAGGGAAGGCGACTTCGCCGGAAGTCGTGACAGGTATATCCTCTTGTGTGTTGACATTCTCCATATCCATAGTCAGAATGATTTTGCAGTGCATGGTGATCGAACAGGTTTCCTGTTATATTCATCAGAGGTGTAAGGAGGGTGAAGTCTGTGAATACGAAAAATAGTAACAGATGATTAACAAAACATGCACACGACAGTATTCATACCTTGGTTTTTGAGGTAAATGTGAATGAAAAAAACTGTTTTGATAATGCTTTTCATACACATACCTTGTCCATAATGTAAAGGCCTATGGGATATTCATTGAAGAGGTAAAGGAGGAGGATGGTAAATGTGCTCTGCATAACATACCAATACCAATTGACATACCTTTGTATGCCTCCTCGTCTGTATATTTGCAGACACAGACACAAAAGTAAGCAGTTCAGTCATCTGCACCCAATACAGCTAGTCTACATCTTCTTACCTCTGTTGATTGATATCCATTGAATTGTGTCCAGTTTCTGTTTTTAGAAATATGAAAAGATATAAAGTATTATCATTAAAACAATATCAATTTAGATCACACAGGGGAAAAAACACAACTTAAACTGAGATCTTCACATTTTTCAGTTAAGTGCCTGCACCTGCTGTCCTTTCAAATTAAAATCTAAATGTTTCTGTTTGGTAGTTTGGTAGTTTGGTAGTTGGTAGTTAGGCTCCTGCAAGAACCCCCACCAACTAAGGAGGTTCCTCGATGAGCCCCACCTTCTATGGGGTTCTTGGAAGAACCTTTTGGGGGAAATGTTCAGTGCCATGAACCCTAAGGTTCTTCGATGAACTTTGAGGATCTGAGAGGATGTTGTTGAACTCCTCATTTTTTAGAGTGTATTCAGATCCTTTCACTTTTCTCATATTTTGTTACATCAATCTACACATCTACACATCAATCTCCTCATCAATCTACACATCGACACATCAATCTCCTCATCAATCTACACATCTACACATCAATCTCCTCATCAATCTACACATCGACACACCAATCTCCTCATCAATCTACACATCTACACATCAATCTCCTCATCAATCTACACATCGACACATCCATCTCCTCATCAATCTACACATCTACACATCCATCTCCTCATCAATCTACACATCGACACATCAATCTCCTCATCAATCTACACATCTACACATCAATCTCCTCATCAATCTACACATCAATCTCCTCATCAATCTACACATCGACACATCAATCTCCTCATCAATCTACACATCTACACATCAATCTCCTCATCAATCTACACATCTACACATCAATCTCCTCATCAATCTACACATCGACACATCAATCTCCTCATCAATCTACACATCTACACATCCATCTCCTCATCAATCTACACATCTACACATCAATCTCCTCATCAATCTACACATCTACACACCAATCTCCTCATCAATCTACACATCTACACATCAATCTCCTCATCAATCTACACATCTACACATCAATCTCCTCATCAATCTACACATCTACACATCAATCTCCTCATCAATCTACACATCTACACATCAATCTCCTCATCAATCTACACATCAATCTCCTCATCAATCTACACATCTACACATCAATCTCCTCATCAATCTACACATCTACACATCAATCTCCTCATCAATCTACACATCAATCTCCTCATCAATCTACACATCTACACATCAATCTCCTCATCAATCTACACATCTACACATCAATCTCCTCATCAATCTACACACAATACCCAATAAGGACCAAACAAAACAGGTTTTTAGACAAATTTATACATTTATTCAGACCCTTCATTCAGTACTTTGCTGCAGCACCTTTGGCAGCGATTACAGCCTCAAGTCTTCTTGGGTATGACGCTACAAGCTTGGCACACCTGTATTTGGGGAGTTTCTCCCATTCTTTTCTGCAGATCCTGTCAAGCTCTGTCATGTTGGATGGGGAGCATCGCTGCACAGTTATTTTCAGGTCTTTCCAGAGTTAGATCGGGTTCATCTGGGCCACTCAAGGATATTCAGAGACTTGTCCTGAAGCCACTCCTGCTTTGTTTTGGCTGTGTGCTTAGGATTGTTGTCCTGTTGGAATATGAACCTTTTCCCCAGTCTGAAGTACTGAGTGCTCTGGAGCAGGTTTTTAATCAAGGATCTCTCTGTACTTTGGTCGGTTCATTTTTGCCTCGCTCCTGACTGGTCTCCCAGTCCCTGCCCCTAAAAAACATCCAAATTGTCACGACTTCGGCCAAAGTTGGTCCCTCTCCTTGTTCGGTTGGCGTTCGGCGATCGACGTCACCGGCTTTCTAGTCACTACCGATCCATTTTTCATTTTCGTTTTGTTTCGTCTTAATTATTACACACCTGGTTTAGATTCCATTTATTATGTTCCTTATATAACCCCTTGCTTCCCTCTCTGTTTTGTGTGTTATTGTTTGTTATGTGGGTTTGTGTTTTGTACTCGGGAATGTTATGTTTTTCCTGATTGCAACATTACTTCTATTTTTGAGTACATTTTCAGATTATTACTCATATCTGTGCCCTGCGCCTGACTCCGCTTTTTCCCATTCAGCAACACCCTCACACCAATAGCATAATGATGCTACCACCATGCTTCACCGGTTTCCTCCAGATGTGATGCTTGGTATTCAGGCCAAAGAGTTCAATCTTGGTTTCATCAGACCAAATAATCTGTTTTCTCATGGTCTGAGTGTCCTTTAGATGCATTTTGGCAAACTCCAAGCGGGCTGTCGTGCCTTTTACTGAGGAGTGGCTTCTGTCTGGCCACTCTACCATAATGGCCTGATTAATGGAGTGCTGCAGATATGGTTGTCCTTCTGGAAGGTTCTTCCATCTCCACAGAGGACCTCTGGAGCTCTGTCAGAGTGACCATTGGCTTCTTGGTCACCTCCCTAACCAAGGCCGTTCTCACCTGATTGCTCAGTTTGGCCGGGCAGCCAGCTCTAGAAAGAGTCTTGGTGTTTCCTAACTTCTTCCATTTAATAATGTTGGAGGCCACTGTGTTCTTGGGGACCTTCAATGCTGCATATTTTTTTTTGTACGCTTCCCCAGATATGTGCCTTGACACAATCCTGTCTTGGCGCTCTAAGGACAATTCCTTCAATCTCATGGCTTGGTATTTGCTTTGACAAACTGTGGGACCTTATATAGACAGGTGTGTGCCTTTCCAAATCATGTCCAATCAATTGAATTTACCACAGGTGGACTCCAATCAAGTTGTAGAAACATCTCAAGGATGATCAATGGAAACAGGATGCACCTGGGCTCAATTTCGAGTCTCACAGCAAAGGGTCTGAATACTTATGTAAATAAGGTATTTCTAAATACTTGTTCTCACTTTGTAATTATGGGGTATTGTGTGTAGATTGATGAGAAAATATAATAATTCATCCATTTTAGAATAAGGCTGTAACATATGAACATGTGGATAAATGAAAGGGTCTGAACACTTTCCGAATGCACTGCTTAAGTAAACCCTTTTTGACCACACACTATAAGGACTTTAGTTATGGCCTAGTTATCCTAGACATTGGTTCTTTATTCCTGTCTGCGCGATGTACTGAGAACCCAGCTGGCTGTATGGACGGGGACAGTATATCCATAGAGATCCATGATTCCGTGAAACAGAGTATGTTACAGTTCCTGATGTCTCTCTGGAAGGAGATCCAGGGATAAGTTCAATTGCCCTGGGGGGACCCACCAGACTCACCAATCCTGTAGAGGTTAACAGTGTGTAGAAGAGGTCAACCGATTAATCGGAATGATCGATTTTTTAGGGCCGATTTCAAGTTTTCATAACAATCGAAAATCTGTATTTTAGACTCCGATTTGGCCGATTTTTTTTGTACACCTTTATTTATCCTTTATTTAACTAGGCAAGTCAATAAAGAACACATTTTTATTTTTGAATGATGGTTTAGGAACGGTGGGTTAACTGCCTTGTTCAGGGGCAGAACAACAGATTTTTAGCTTGTCAGCTCGGGGATTCAAACTTGCAACCTTACAGTTAGCTAGTCCAATGCTCTAACCACCTACATTGCACTCCACGAGGAGGCTGCCTGTTACGCGAATGCAGTAAGAAGCCAAGGTACGTTGCTAGCTAGCATTAAACTTATCTTATAAAAAACAATCAATCAATCATAATCACTAGTTAACTACACATGGTGGATGATATTACTAGTTTATCTAGCTTGTCCTGTGTTGCATACAATCGATGCGGTGCATATTCTCGAAAAAGGACTGTCTCGCTCCAATGTGTACCTAACCATAAACATCAATGCCTTTCTTAAAATCAATACACAAGTATATATTTTTAAATCTGCATATTTAGTTAATATTGCCTGCCAGCCTGGCTCTTTGCGAACTCTGTGAAGACTATTTCTTCCTAACAAAGACAGTCAACTTCGCCAAACGGGGGATGATTTAACAAAAGCGCATTTGCGAAAAAATACCAATCGTTGCACGACTGTACCTAACCGTAAACATCAATGCCTTTCTTAAAATCAATGCACAGAAGTATAGATTTTTAAACCTGCATATTTTGCTAAAATAAATCCAGGTTAGCAGGCAATATTAACCAGGTGAAATTGTGTCACTTCTCTTGCGTTCATTTCACGCAGAGTCAGTGTATATGCAACAGTTTGGGCCGCCTAATTTGCCAGAATTTTACGTAATTATGACATATCATTGAAGGTTGTGCAATGTAACAGGAATATTTAGACTTATGGATGCCACCCGTTAGATAAAATACGGAACGGTTCCGTATTACACTGAAAGATGATAGTTTCCAGATTCGACCATATTAATGACCTAAGGCTCGTATTTCTGTGTTATTATGTTATAATTAAGTCTATGATTTGATAAAGAAGTCTAACTGAGCTATGGTAGGCACCAGCAGGCTCGTAAGCATTAATTTAAACAGCACTTTAGTGTGTTTTGCCAGCAGCTCGCCGCTGTGCTTCAAGCATTGCGCTGTTTATGACTTCAAGCCTATCAACTCCCTAGATTAGGCTGGTGTAACCGATGTGAAATGGTTAGCTAGTTAGCGGGGTGCACGCTAATAGTATTTCAAACGTCACTCGCTCTGAGACTTGGAGTGGTTGTTCCCCTTGCTAGAGGTTGGCTGTTGTCGATGTGTTCCTGGTTCGAGCCCAGGTAGGGGCGAGGAGAGGGACGGAAGCTATACTGTTACACTGGCAATACTAAAGTGCCTATAAGAACATCCAATAGTCAAAGGTATATGAAACACAAATCGTATAGAGAGAAATTGTCCTATAATTCCTATAATAACTACAACCTAAAACTTCTTACCTGGGAATATTGAAGACTCCTGTTAAAAGGAACCACCAGCTTTCATATGTTCTCATGTTCAGAGCAAGGAACTTAAACGTTAGCTTTTTTACATATTGCACTTTTAGTTTCTTCTCCAACACGTTTCATTTTATTTGAGGCTAAATCGATTTTATTGATGTATTACATTAAGTTAAAATAAGTGTTCATTCAGTATTGTTGTAATTGTCATCATTACAAATATATATATTTTTAAAATCGTCCGATTAAACGGTATCGTTTTTTTTTAGGGTCCTCCAATAAATCGGTATCGGTATCTGCGTTTAAAAATCATAATCGGTCGACCCTCAACTCGATGTGTAGGTTTCCTTTCCAGCCCTCCAGACTTAAGACCATGATTCTTCTAATATGTGTTAGTGATGGGCCGGACCAAAAGTCTGCACACAGTAGCTCTCCAGGACCAGAGTTGAAGAAACTTGGTTTTAACTTGCTGCAGAGTAAGTGTGGATAGGGAATAAAACAACATGGTAGAAAATGCATAGACTTCTTGATATGAAGCAGTAATGTGAAAAGAGGAAAATCCCACATGATCCTGATCCTTTCCTCCACTTCAAAGCCAGCAAAAGAATATCACCTCATGATGCATAGACATATCTGAAACAAGAAAGTACATATCACAAGTTCATGTCAAAACTTACCAGTGGCAACTTATCATTCAGGATAGGTGGGGCAGAGCCTGTTTAGCAAAAAATACATAAATAATAATAATGTTTTGCATGTTACTTTGGTATTAATACGTGTTACAAATCAATTTGCAAACAATGTAAAAAATAATTGAGTTAATAAAGCCGCATGCAAACACGGTCTCTTTTTTGCTTTTTTGAACAAGGCAGCTCCAAAATACAGGTGTTTCAGCCTAGCTCAGTGCTTTCTGTGTTTTTTAAATTTGTATTTATTTTATTGAACCTTTATTTAACTAGGCAATTCAGTTAAGAACAAATTCTTATTTACAATGACGGCCTACCAAAAGGCAAAAGGCCTCCTGGGGTGAGGGGGGCTGGGATTAAAAATATAAATATAGGATAAAACACACATCACGGCCAGAGACACCACAACGCTACATAAAAAGAGACCTAAGACAACAACATCGTATGGCAGCAACACATGACAACACAGCATGGTAGCAACACCACTTGACAACAACATGGTAGCAACACAACATGGCAGCAGCACAACATGGTAGCAACACAAAATATGGTCCAAAAATAATTGGGCACAGACAACAGCACAAAGGCAAGAAGGTAGAGACAACAATACATCACGTGAAGCAGCCACAACTGTCAGTAAGAGTGTCCATGATTGAGTCTTTGAATGAAGAGATGGAGATAAAACTGTCCAGTTTGAGTGTTTTTTGCAGATCATTCCAGTCGCTAGCTGCAGCGAACTGAAAAGAGGAACGACCCAGGGATGTATGTGCTTTGGGGACCTTTAACAGAATGTGACAGGCAGAACGGGTGTTGAGTGTAGAGGATGAGGGCTGCAGTAGGTATCTCAGATAGGCCCCACTCACCCTAAGAGGGTTTTATAAATAAGCATCAACCAGAGGGTCTTGCAACGGGTATACAGAGATGACCAGTTTGCAGAGGAGTATAGAGTGCACTATAAGGAGAATTGTTGGCAAATCTGGCCTATGACCGAATGGTAAATCTAGCATGGGTAGGATGGTAATCTGAATCAGGGTTATTTTGGCAGCTGGGGTGAAAGAGGAGCGATTACAATAGAGGAAACCAAGTATCGATTTAACCTTAGCCTGCAGCTTTGATATGTGCTGAGAGAAGGACTGTGTACCGTCTAGCCATACTCCCAAGTACTTTTATGAGGTGACTACCTCAAGCTCTAAACCATCAGAGGTAGTAATCACACTGGTGGGGAGAGGGGCTTCTTCTTACCAAACCACATGACCTTTGTTTTGGAGGTGTTCAGAACAAGGTTAAGGGCACAGAAAGCTTGTAGGACACTAAGAAAGTGTTGTTGTAGAGTGTTTAACACAAAATCCAGGGAGGGGCCAGCTGAGTATAAGACTGTATCATCTGCATATAAATGGATGAGAGCGCTTCCTACTACCTGAGCTATGTTGTTGATGTAAATTGAGAAGAGCATGTGGCCTAGGATCGAGCCTTGGGGGTACTCCCTTGGTGACAGGAGATGGCTGAGACAGCACATCCATAACCTGAGCGACAACCAGATTGCATACCAGAGAGAATACTATAGACATCAAGAAAGCCAGTCGGTTGATTATTGCCATGTTTTTCTAACACTTTCGATGGTCAGGGCAAAATAGAAATTGGTCTATAACAGTTAAGATCAGCTCTATCTACCCCTTTAAATAAAGGATGCATCGTGACTGCCTTCCAAGCAATGGCAACCTCCCCAGAGAGGAGAGACAGGTTAAAAATGTCAGAGATAGGCTTGGTGATGATAGGGGATGCAACCTTAAAGAAGACCGGATCCAAACCAGATGGTTTTTTGGGGTCAAGTTTTAGGAGCTCCTTTAGCACCTCAGACTCAGTGACTGCCTGCAGAGAGAAACTTTGTAGCAGGGCAGGGGAAAAAGAGGGAGGAGCATCGGGGCTAGTTGCATTAGAAGGGGTCGGAGATGAGGAAATGTTGGACGGGTAATGAGGCATGGCTGAGTCAAATAGGAATCCTGACTTAATGAAGTGGTGATTAAAGAGCTCAGCCATGTGCTCCTTGTCAGTAACAACCACATCATCAACATTAAGGGACATGGGCAGCTGTGATGAGGAGGGTTTATTCTCCAGGTCTTTAACTGTTTTCCAGAAATGATTGGGGTTAGACCCACAGAGAGAGAGAACTGCTCCTTTGAGTAACTGACTTTGGCCTTCCGGATAGCCTGAGTGCACTTATTTCTAATTTGCCTGAACGAGAGCCAGTCAGCCAAGAGTATGCGTGGGCCAAGCCTTTCACCAAATGGAATTCTTGATGTGGAGTAACTCTGACAGATCACGGTCAAACCAAGGGATGAAACTGTTTTTAATTATAATTTTCTTTATGGGGGCATGTTTGTTAACAATACCACTGAAAATATAAAAAACGAAGGTCCAAGTGTCTTCGACAGAGGGGATCAAACTGATTCTATACCAATTTATAGAAGCCAGGTCATGAAGGAAGGCTTGCTCATTAAAGTGTCTATGACAAATCAGGGCAGGTCGTTTCACTGAGCAGCCATCACGAACACAGGCTGTAAAACAGTCATCACTAATGTCATTACAGAAAACACAACACTGATACCTATCAGGATTATTTGTGAGGATAACATCAAGGAGAGTAGTCTTTTCTGGGTGTTTGTAATCATACTTTGTGTGATTGATAATAATCTGAGAAAGATTTAGGGAGTCCCATTGCTTTAGGACTTGGTCAGGGGGTTTAAGAATGTCCCAGTTTTGGTCACCTAGTAGGACAAATTCAGACTTAGTGTAAGGGCTCAGGAGAGAGTTTAGGGAAGGTAGGGTAGAGGCCAGTGCAGATGGTGGACGATAACACCCAGCAACAGACTTGCTGACAATCGAGCACTGAAGGTGTTTCTTGGTCAAGATTGCCACTACACCACCTTTGGAAGATCTGTTTTGCTGAAAAAGGTTAGAACCACAAAAGTTAACATCAGTGTTCAAAACACTATTTCTTAACCAAGTCTCAGTAATGACCAACACATCTGGATTGGAGCTGTGAACCCACACTTTCAATTGATACATTTTAGGTAATAAGCTTCTAGTGTTAACATGCAGAAAACGTAGGCTTTTGCGAGAGCAGAAGTCAGAATTGGGTCTAGCAACAGTAGATTGCCCAGTCTGTACATGCACATTTCCAGATATCATCAGCAGTAATACTATCAGGGCATGGACAGGGACTGCTCTGCGGTGTTAATTTTTTTATGACATTAAGATGATATTGTAGAGCAATTCATCAGGTAACATGAATACAAAGTCGGCAAGAGGTGGTTAGAATAGGATGGGAGGCCAAGAGTCCGTGTAACCAACAGAGAGTCAGAGTCCCGAATGTAGGAACAAACGTAGTCTGTCCCATGGTTGGGTAAACAAGCAACTTCATAGTCAACAAAGCATGCAGGAGTCATGAGGCAAATAACATAAAACACAATAAAAAATATAACAACTTAGGGCCAGCCATTGTAAGTTCAAAGAGTCACTTGCCCCAACAAGATAACTTGAGAGAGTACCTCTCTATGAGTCCAGTAGGCTATAAAAGTATGAGATAAAATAAACAAATAAATAGTAGGCCTATACTAGTTTATTGAAGTGTTTCTGAGTAAGCTCACATAATAAGCTTCACAAGTTAATTAGCCGATTTAAAATTCTGATCAGTCCAAAGTCTGTGGTGTGTGTGTGTGTGTGTGTGTGTGTGTGTGTGTGTGTGTGTGTGTGTGTGTGTGTGTGTGCGTGTGTGTGTGTGTGTGCCGAAGGCGTCCATCCTAGCTCGCTCAAAAATGTCTTAATCAAAATTACAGATTGTCTCTTATCCTCTTGTCGTCCCCTCACGCCATAATTTGTACATCTCAATTGTCAGTAGAAACCACATTTGTTAAAGGAAGTCAGCCATATCAGCTATGTTTTTTTAAAGGAAGTAAATGAGGCTGAATGAATTGTTTTGCTGCTAGAGTAGGCTCCGCTGATAGCCAGCGATAGCAGTGGTAAGGATGCACTCTATTGTGCTGAAAAGTAAGCTGCTTTTGGGGTAGCTTTATATAGACCCTAACAGTTTGGGGGCACTGTTTGTCATCTTTATAGTGAAATGAATGTATTGTTTAGTGTTGTGTAATGGCTTGCTGGCATGCATGCCCCACCAAGATTTACATGCAAAGATCGCCACTGTAGCTTACCCAACCCATTTGAACATAGTCAATGCTATTATCAGTTGAATACTATTCAAACTACCGTTCAAAAGTTTGTGGTCACTTAGAAATGTCCTTGTTTTTGAAAGAAAAGCTGTTTTCTTGTCCTTTAAATAACATCAAATTGATCATAAATACCGTGTAGACATTGTTAATGTTGTAAATGACTATTGTAGCTGGAAACGACAGATTTTTTTATGAAATATCTACATAGGCGTACAGAGGCCCATTATCAGCAACCATCAATCCTGTGTTCCAATGGCACGTTGTGTTAGCTGATCCAAGTTTATCATTTTAAAAGGCTAATTGATCATTAGGAAACCCTTTTGCAATTATGTTAGCACAGCTGAAAACTGTTGTTCTGATTAAAGAAGCAATGAAACTGGCCTTCTTTAGACTAGATGAGTATCTGGAGCATCAGCATTTGTGGGTTTGATTACAGGCTCAAAATGGCTAGAAACAAAGACCTTTCTTCTGAAACTTGTCAGTCTATTCTTGTTCTGAGAAATGAAGGTTATTCCATGCGAGAAATTGCCAAGAAACTGAAGATCTCATACAACGCTGTGTGCTACTCCCTTCACAGAAGATCGCAAACTGGCTCTAACCAGAATAGAAAGAGGAGTGGGAGGCCCTGGTGCACAACTGAGCAAGAGGACAAGTACATTAGAGTGCCTAGTTTGAGAAACAAACGCCTCACAAGTCCTCAACTGGAAGCTTCATTAAATAGTACCTGCAAAACACCAGTCTCAATATCAACAGTGAATAGGCGACTGATCATCTTGATGTTATTTTAATGTACAAAAAATGTGCTTTCTTTAAAAAACAAGGACATTTCTAAGTGACCCCGAACTTTTAAACGGTAGTGTACCACACGTTGCTGAGCAAAAAAAAGGGAACATAAGACATGAGGAAGGGAATGAGAGATAAAACAGAATGATGTAACTTACACCACTGCCTGTTTTCTCCATTTCGTGTGTTCATTTCCTGGTTTAACTATCTAGTTCTTCCCTCAAAATAAAACAGGACAGTAAGCATGTCATGATGTAGCTTATTCTATTTGTTTTATTCTGTGGGTAATAACAAGCACATTACCTAGCATTAGTGTTAGTTGACTTGAAGGACTCTCTCACTCCTCAAATTCTCTCCAGCAACATAAAACTGTCTGATAAGAAAATGCAACAATCGAATGGCTAAAGCCAAGTGGTGCAATACTGTCGACCAACCACACATGAATGTAAATGAAGGACAACAGGAGTCAATGAACTAGTCAATGAACTAAACATATAGCTAGCTATGTATGAAATACTGTGAATACTGATACACTGGGTCAAAAGACAGGAGCCCTGTGCTAAATAAGTGGATTAGAGAAATGTGGTTTGGGTTGCTAGCTAGCAGCCACAGTTAGCTGTAGATTTAAAGGCTCCTTTCTGCTGGTATAGTAGTGGCTTGCCCATGGGCTTGCCTACTCCTGGCTGGCTACGAACGTTAGCCTGCTAGGTAGCTAACTAGACAACAGAGAACACGCAACCACCAGCAGAGAAAACAAATATTTGTATAACTAACCATGTTTCTCACCACAGCAGAGCTGGTTAGGCTGTTTTCATGTTATCCAGCGCCTTAGTGACCGTAACTGTGCTGCTGGCAACAATTTAATTACATTTTTTTGTTGACATTTACTGACACCGGGCATATTCAACTTTATATGGCGGTTGGCAACCAACTTTAAGGTGCATTACCATTACCAACTGGACTGGAGTGTGGACCTCAGTTCATCTTTCAATCACCCACTTGGGTATATGCTCCTAAAAACCAATGAGGAGATGGGAGAAGTGGGGCTTGCAACGCGTTAAGCATCACAAATAGAACCAAGTTCTGTTTTAGCACCTGGCTACGCAGATGCTTGGTGAAGCGCGAGAAGTGTGGGTGCAATGATTGAATAACATGTATGTGTAAATTTATTTTGCGAATGCGACGCGAGTGGTGTGGTCAGCATGTAACAATCACACAAATTGTTTTGTATTTTTGTAACGGTTTTCTTAAAATATTACCAGGTAGTGAGTGAGTGCATAAGCTATTAGAATGAGAACATATAGGTGTTTTTGCAGCATATGGAATATGCTCTGTTGTTTGCCATTGCATCATACACTTATACATTTCTCATTATTATTTGTGATTGTGCAACATGGAATTGTAACAGATTAAGTCCACAAAGATTCTTACTGGATATTAATGTCAGCATCACTACAGCCCGGAGTGGATCTCTTTAATTCTCAACCTTTATGTTGCTTTTGTCAATAAGCATATAAGGAATATAATTTTATTCAATCACATGAAGGACAAAACACTCACTGTACAGAAAAGGATTAGACTGTACATGTACGTCAGTTCACATAAGTTATTGAGTAAACAATATGCCAAGCAATATGCCAAGCAGTCAAATGCACTTGGTATTTTTTTCAATAATATTACAGACAAGACAAATGGTAGGCTATAACATGGGACACATTATAGTAGCATATAGATAAATACATGAGTTATATTGTCACAAGTAGGATATTTAATTTATGTTAGACATTTGGATCACAGTTAGGCCTCTATAATTAGACTGTAATTTTGCACGCCCAATTTTTCAGTTTTTGATTTGTTAAAAAAGTTTGAAATATCCAATAAATGTCGTTCCACTTCATGATTGTGTCCCACTTGTTGTTGATTCTTCACAAAAAAATACAGTTTTATATCTTTATGTTTGAAGCCTGAAATGTGGCAAAAGGTCGCAAAGTTCAAGGGGGCCGAATACTTTCGCAAGGCACTGTATAATCACATTTGCGGTCAGTTTTGATAATGGTGTTTTCCGCTAATGGTACATTCAAGCTTATGTGGCATGTCTGCTCTTATAATGTGAAGAAATAGCCTAATAGTTTATCAAAATTTAAAGCTTAACGTTCTGATCTGCTGCGTCAGCCACATTGCGTAAATATTTTTTTTTGATGCTAGTCATTGTATTAATTTGGGATCTATCACATCCCACAACTATCCCAGACTATGTTTCAAATATTTTTTTCTAGCACAAAATAGAATAGGTCAACTTTTGTACTATGGGGGCTAGTAGATTGCCATGGGCTAGTGCTTTTGCTGTTCGTTAGGCATGCTCATCTTGATGGGTGACGAAAAGTAAATGTGGACAGTTCTTCCAATATCTTAAATAAGCACCTCGGAATTGGATATGGATGCGGACAGTTGTGGGGTGCGTTTTTTGAAGGGTGCATTATGGCCACACAAAGAGGATGTCGCCGTGAAATTCGAGGCATTGGTCGTGGATGTCTGATTCACATTTCAGTTGAATGCATTCAGTTGTACACTTGACTAGGTATCCCCCCTCCCCTTTCCCTTTAATAAAGTGTGTACAGCACATGGCTTTCAAGCGACTTTTTTCCAAATCATCATTAGAGTCACATCATGCAGCCTTACAATTTATTAAAAATCAAAACGTATAGCTCAACGTTTGTAGAACAACTGAAGTTACATTAATAACTCAAAATTAAGCACATACTGAAGTACCTATTACTTTGTTAACCGCTCAACACAGAATAGCCGCATGTGCGCACTCCCTCATTGTTTGGAGAAAATGTCCTTTCATTTTTTTCCAGATTTATTTAATTGTATTCTTCATACTATAAAATAATGTAACGGAATTCTAAACAAATCTTGTCTGCTAAATGAACTAGTGTCGCCCACTGTCATTAGGCATAGCCAGATCAGGACCTAACATTAAGACAACTCAAAGCATGCTATTCTGTTCTTCTGAAAAATACTAAATTTTCTTCATATCATGCTTCTTTAGACCTGTCTAAAATAAATAATGTATTTATTGTGAAAGTGTAGGCTATATTACATGGATTTATTACACTTTTTAAAATGTATATATTCCAAAGGTCAGCATCAGTGGCTTGTGTGGAAGCCAGGAGATGCTAAATGTGTTTATGTTAATTAACGTCAATTACCATGAGACTGATAGTTATTTTCTTGACAATCACCAGCTGACAAAATTGCATGACCACCACAGCCCTAGCCACTGCACATTCTCTAAAGCCTTGTTCATTTGACAGTTTGAAGTGACTCCCCCAAATTTTGTTTTGCATATCCGATTCGAATCTGTTCTTTTTCCTGCAGTCTGAACAGCCAAAAGCACATGGAATCGGATACTACTAGCCACATTTCAAATCATCTTCGTAAGTGGTTTAAAATCAGATATAAATTTGACTCCTGATCATGTGACTTGTGTCTGAATGGTCAAATCTGATTTATTCGCCCTCAAGTGGTTTTTAGACTGTTCATTTACATATCTTGTTGCAAGTAAGCTATATTGTTGAGAATTGGACAAGATCATGTGGTAGCTAACTAGCTTGTTAATTTTTTACCAACAAATTAGTGTATGTGCCAGAAAGCTGAACAGCTACCTAGGTATCTTGATTGTTGTGGTTAGCCAAAAATGACACATTTGTAAAGTTCAAAGTTCTTACACTTTGATTTTGAACATTCAATGAAACTGGGAAATGTCCATGGCAGGCAGTGGTGGAAAAAGTACCCACATGTCATACTTGAGTAAAAGTAGAGATACTTTAATAGAAAATTACTCAAGAAAAAGTCAGTGTCACACCCTGGCCTTAGTATTTTGTGTTTTCTTTATTATTTTGGTCAGGCCAGGGTGTGACATGGGTGATTATGTGTTTGTCTTGTCTAGAGGTTTTGTAGATTAATGGGGTTGTGTTTAGTGGAGTTGTCTAGGAAAGTCTATGGTTGCCTAGAGTGGTTCTCAATCAGAGGCAGGTGTTTATCGTTGTCTCTGATTGGGAACCATATTTAGGAAGCCATATTCTTTGAGTGTTTTGTGGGTGATTGTTCCTGTCGCTGTGTTTGTTGCACCAGATAGGCTCAGTCATTTGTTTTTTTCTTTTCACTTGTTTTGGAAGAGAAGAGAACGAGCGCCATTCTCCTTGCGGAGATGGTGCTAAATACATCAACACGGTCGGTCCCTGGGATTGGGCTGGCTAACACGATTAGGTTTGCTTGGAAGGAAAAGGAGATGGAGCCTTTAGGACGGGAATCTTTTGGAAGGATAATATTGATGGGGATTCTAAAGCTGACGGTGAAGGACGTGTTTTGTTTCCAAGGCAACTCGTTGGAGGGAGCATACGACGTGGCACTATATACAGAGGCAAAACACGATGATATCCTGAGAAGGGCAAGAGCAGTGGGAGGTGAGAGGCCGATGTGCCACTACGAAATAACAAGCCTGGCGAAGAATAATTTTAGGGTTGTAACTGTCAACATTTACAACCCTTACGTTAAGGACGAAGAGGTGAGGGCTTTTCTGGGGAGATATATGGATAACGTCTCCTCAGCAAGGCACCTCAAAGACTCCCTTGGGTTTTGGAATGGGAGGAGAGGTTTCCAGGCCCTCCTCAGAGAGGACCCAAAGGGACATGGTGGCTACCTCCATCCTCCTGCTATGTTCTCCCTAGGGGCTGACAGGGGGACGTTGTTTTATGCACGTCAGCCCCCATTTTGCAGACGCTGTATGGCCTACGGTCACATATTCGCCTCATGCAGTACAAGAAAATGCAGATTTTGTGCATCTGAGGATCATGAGGCGAGGGATTGTGACAAGCCTAAGACGTGCCATGGGTGTGGCTCGTCAGCACACCTGT
Source organism: Oncorhynchus mykiss (assembly GCF_013265735.2). NCBI lineage: Eukaryota > Metazoa > Chordata > Actinopteri > Salmoniformes > Salmonidae > Oncorhynchus > Oncorhynchus mykiss. The sequence goes on from NC_048568.1 coordinate 33,710,416, forward strand.
GGCGGGGGTGCCCGGCCCGTCAGCGGTCATATGCGTCTGCGGCTGGGGGGGGAGCAGGGGCGGGGGATGGGGGAAGAAGAGGAGGGGAAGGAAGCACGCCTCATGATCAGAGTACAGGTCCAGAGGGGAAGGCCACAAGGAAGGAGGAGGAGCAAGAAGCGACGGAAGGAAGAGAGAAGGAAACGGAAGGCACGGGAGTAGGAGAACCAGGAAAAGCGGCGGAAGACGGCAACCGAGTGGAGGAGCATGAAAGAGAAGAAAGCGATGGAGGAGTGGTGGAGAAGGAGACGGTGGAAGAGCAAGTGGACTGGGGGGAATGTGCCCTGGTGGAAGAGATGAGGGGTATGGTGGAGGAGCTGGCGGGGGGGGGGGATTGGTATCTCTCCACTGCCGTCATCACCAAAGAAGAGAATGAAGAGGCGGGAGCGATTGGCCGACAGTGAGAGGGAGGGGATGGCCAAGAGAGTGATGGGGGTGGGAGAAACCTCTGGGTTGCTGCTGGTTTCCACAGGCTCTCAATATCTGTTGGGTGGGGACACACCTAACAGGACTCAGGACTGGGTACAGGAGGAGGTGGGGAGTTTTTTGTTTGGGGACTCGGCCTCCCCAAATTTTTTCCAATCCAGCTGCAGCACTGGGGAGGGGGAGGATTGTGGTGTTAGACCCAGGGTGCAGGGCACCCCGGAGCCAAACACTATTCCTGCATCCTGGGTTGGTGAGATGGAGGAAGAGGGGGGGATGTTGGGAGTACAGATGGTGTCATCACCGGTAGATATGGAGCAGGGGAGCATCGGGTGAGTCTCCTGTTTTTGTTTTTTTCTGTCTGGGTTTAGAATTTGAGTGTATTACATGTTTTTATTTTATTCTTTCATGGGGTCTGATTTTACTTTTGTTAGTTTAAATGTAAGGGGTTTAAGGGATTGTGTTAAGAGGAGGGCGGTTTTTAGTTATTTGGAGGGTGTGGGGTTTGATTTTTGTTTTTTACAGGTGGTTCACCTGAGGGATGGAGGGGATGTTAATAGGTTTAAGAGGGAGTGGGACAAGGGGGAGTCGGTTTGGGGTGTTGGGGGGGTGCACTCATCGGGGGTAGGGATTTTGTGTGGGCACAGGGAGGTTAAAGTGGAGGATTCTTTTGTGGTAATGCAGGGGAGGGTTATAGGAGTGGATGTCACGATAAGGGATTGTAATTTTAGATTAGTGGTGGTGTATGGACCACAGGTGGTGGCAGACAGGAGGGAGATGGTGGACTGTCTGACGCCCCTGTGTGTCACAAATAGGAAATTAGTGATAGGGGGGGATTTTAATACAGATTTAGGAAGAGGGGGGGATAGCAGTGCAGGCGCCATTGCCAGGCTAATGGCTTGCCGTGGTCTGGTAGATGGTGGTCTGCACACTACTCCGAAAATGGACGGTCCTACATGGCGCAACTCCAGGGGGGTTGAGCGGAGGCTCGACTATATTTTTGTACCCAGGTCTTTGGGTAAGTTGTCTGGGCGGCTGTTGCCTGTTTTCTTTTCGGATCACGACGGGGTGCTCCTGCAGGTGGGGTCGCCAGTCTGCCTCTTTGGTAGGGGGTACTGGAAGCTAGATCGGGATGTGCTGGAGGAGCAGGCTTTTGTTGATGGGTTTTATGGTTTCTTTTGGAGGCTTGAGGGTCTCCGGTCCATGTGCGAGGGGGTGTTAGAGTGGTGGGAATTAGTTAAGGTGAGGATTAGGGCTTTTATAATAGGGTATTGCAAGAGGAAAAAAAGGGAGGAGAGGAGGGAGGTGGATCGTATCCAAAGGTTAATTGAACTCGAGTACGAGGCAGGCAACCTCGGCGGGTCGTTTGACTGGGTGAGATCCGCAACCCTAAAGGCGCAGCTCAGGGAGTTGCAGGAGCGGAAGGCTCGAGCTTTCCTGGAGCGTGCGCATAGTGGCTTTCTAGAACACAATGAGACTTGTTCTGCTATGTTCTTTAAGTCGGTTAGGGCCAGACAGAGTAGGAAGGTAATGCATGGCGTTAGGGAAGAAAATGGTAGTATAGTTAGAGAACCAGAGGATATGGTCAGGGTGACAACTGATCATTTCCAAGGTTTATTTAAGGAAAGGGAAATAGATGTAGAGCAGGGAAATGTGTTTTTAGAACACTTGTCCAGGCGGTTGCCGGAGGACATTAGAGAAGTGATGGAGGCCCAGATCTCACTAGAAGAGGTTGAGAGCGCTCTTAGGAGGATGGGAAAAGGGAAGGTGCCTGGGATAGATGGGCTGCCGGCTGAGTTTTATCTCAAGTTTTGGGGTATACTTGGACCAGTGGTCCTCGAAGTCTTGAAGGCCATCCTTGAGACGGGGGTCCCGGGGGGATCAATGGCTGTTGGTGTGCTGTCACTTTTATATAAGAAGGGGGAAGTAACAGACCTTGGCAACTGGCGGCCGTTGACCATGCTGTGTGTAGATTACAAGCTACTTGCAAAGGTTTTAGCAGACCGGTTGCGCACAGCCCTTCCCTACGTCGTCCATGAGGATCAGACGTGCGGGGTAGAGGGCCGCTCTATTAGATGGAACCTACAGTTAATCAGGGACTCCATCGCTTGGGTTGAAGATAGAGGACTGCCTTTAATGGTAGCAGCGCTAGATCAGGCGAAAGCCTTTGATCGCGTGAATAGATCATTTTTATTCAGAGTGTTAGGTCGATTAGGATTTGGGGAGAAGTTCATAGGATGGATTCGTACATTATATGTCGGAGCGGGGTGCCGAGTTAGTGTAAATAGTCACTTGGGTGACGTTTTTGACCTCTCGTCTGGGGTCAGGCAGGGGTGCCCACTCTCGGCTCTCCTCTTCGTTCTGTACATGGAGCCTCTGGGGGCTGCCATTAGGGCAGACACAGGGGTGGAAGGCTTGTTGATCCCTGGAAGTGGTGGGCTGCGTGTTAAGATGACGCAGTACGCCGACGACACTTCCTTGCTGCTGTGCAAGGACTCGTGCCTGACAAGGTCCCTTGCCATCTTTGGGGATTTCACCCGAGCGTCGGGAGCAGTTCTGAACCATGCAAAGTCTTCCGTCAAGTTTTTCGGAAGATGGCGCGGTAGAATGGATGTGCCCGGGGGGTTATCTCTCTGTGAGGGGGCCCTGAGGATTCTCGGGGTCCATTTTGAGACCTCCGGCTCAGCGACGCTAAACTGGAACATGCGTATCGCAGTGGTACAGAGGAAGCTAGCAATGTGGAAGGCTAGGTATTTGTCTTTTATGGGCAAAGTCCTGGTTCTAAAGGTGGATGTGTTGCCGTCTCTTTTGTATTTGGCGTACATCTACCCATTGCCGGCTAGTCTGAGGAGGCCTCTAGTGAGGCTTGTGTTTCAGTTCATGTGGAGTGGCAGGTGCGAGTGGGTCGCCAGGGCACGCATGCTTTGTCCCATCGGGGAGGGAGGTAGGGGGGTACCACATTTCCCCCTCAAGCTGGACGCAATTTTTGTTTCTTTCTTGTTAACGGAGCTTGCTCATCCAGTGATACACCCGTCCGGTTACCTCCTGTGGGTGTTCTTCTCGTATCAGGCGAGAAGCGTAATGGTGTGGTCTAACACGGGTCCTCGGGCGGAACAGCTGCCGTGGCACTTTGGTCATGCGGCCAAGTGGCTGCGTGAGCACCCTGAGGTTGAAGTTGCCCGAGTAGGTTTAGATCACAGGCACCTGTACGAGGAGGTCAGAAAGGCAGGGAGTCCGGCGCCTGTAGCGGGCATCTCGTCAGTGGTCTGGGAGGGAGTGCAGGCGCGGGGTCTGGACAACAGGCTCAAGGACCTGAATTGGTTGAGCCTCCATAAGTGCTTGCCGGTACGTTCCATCATGTACCGGTATAGTTTGGTGCAATCCCCCACCTGTCCAAGATCTTCTTGTGGCAGGGAGGAGACTGTGCGCCATGTCTTTTGGGACTGTGCCTTTGCCGGAGTAGTATGGGCTAGGGCACGGGTGTTGTTAGGTTTGGTAAGGGGGGATTTTGTATTGACGTGGGCCAGGTTAGAGAGAGGTGTAGGGAGAGCGAGAGGGACGGATAGGGACAGGTTTCTGCTCTGGCTTCTCATGAGTCTCTTTAAACGGGGGCTGTGGGAAGCCAGGCAGAACATGGTGAAGACAGGGAGAGATTGGGGGGTGGAAGGGATAGTGAGGAGGGTGGAAGGAGATTTGAGGGGGAGGATGAAGAGGGAGGAGAGGAAGTGGGGGCAGCATGCTGCCCGGGAGAGGTGGAAGGGGGGTTTAGGGCTGGGTGTCATTTAGATTTGTAAGGGGATAGATTAGGGATGGGGAGATAGGGAAAGGTAGTTTGTAGGATGACGGGGAGGGAAGATGCTCCCCTGAGGTTTTGTTTGGGGTTTTTGTTTTGTTTAAATTAAAATACCACTATTTGAGTTTGTATGGAAATTATGAGTTGTAAAGAATGAATGGTATTGATGATAATAAATTATTTTTATTAAAAAAAAAAAAAAATAGGCTCAGTCATTTGTTTTTTTTCTTTTCACTTGTTTTGGAAGAGAAGAGAACGAGCGCCATTCTCCTTGCGGAGATGGTGCTAAATACATCAACACGGTCGGTCCCTGGGATTGGGCTGGCTAACACGATTAGGTTTGCTTGGAAGGAAAAGGAGATGGAGCCTTTAGGACGGGAATCTTTTGGAAGGATAATATTGATGGGGATTCTAAAGCTGACGGTGAAGGACGTGTTTTGTTTCCAAGGCAACTCGTTGGAGGGAGCATACGACGTGGCACTATATACAGAGGCAAAACACGATGATATCCTGAGAAGGGCAAGAGCAGTGGGAGGTGAGAGGCCGATGTGCCACTACGAAATAACAAGCCTGGCGAAGAATAATTTTAGGGTTGTAACTGTCAACATTTACAACCCTTACGTTAAGGACGAAGAGGTGAGGGCTTTTCTGGGGAGATATATGGATAACGTCTCCTCAGCAAGGCACCTCAAAGACTCCCTTGGGTTTTGGAATGGGAGGAGAGGTTTCCAGGCCCTCCTCAGAGAGGACCCAAAGGGACATGGTGGCTACCTCCATCCTCCTGCTATGTTCTCCCTAGGGGCTGACAGGGGGACGTTGTTTTATGCACGTCAGCCCCCATTTTGCAGACGCTGTATGGCCTACGGTCACATATTCGCCTCATGCAGTACAAGAAAATGCAGATTTTGTGCATCTGAGGATCATGAGGCGAGGGATTGTGACAAGCCTAAGACGTGCCATGGGTGTGGCTCGTCAGCACACCTGTGGCGGGGGTGCCCGGCCCGTCAGCGGTCATATGCGTCTGCGGCTGGGGGGGGAGCAGGGGCGGGGGATGGGGGAAGAAGAGGAGGGGAAGGAAGCACGCCTCATGATCAGAGTACAGGTCCAGAGGGGAAGGCCACAAGGAAGGAGGAGGAGCAAGAAGCGACGGAAGGAAGAGAGAAGGAAACGGAAGGCACGGGAGTAGGAGAACCAGGAAAAGCGGCGGAAGACGGCAACCGAGTGGAGGAGCATGAAAGAGAAGAAAGCGATGGAGGAGTGGTGGAGAAGGAGACGGTGGAAGAGCAAGTGGACTGGGGGGAATGTGCCCTGGTGGAAGAGATGAGGGGTATGGTGGAGGAGCTGGCGGGGGGGGGGGGATTGGTATCTCTCCACTGCCGTCATCACCAAAGAAGAGAATGAAGAGGCGGGAGCGATTGGCCGACAGTGAGAGGGAGGGGATGGCCAAGAGAGTGATGGGGGTGGGAGAAACCTCTGGGTTGCTGCTGGTTTCCACAGGCTCTCAATATCTGTTGGGTGGGGACACACCTAACAGGACTCAGGACTGGGTACAGGAGGAGGTGGGGAGTTTTTTGTTTGGGGACTCGGCCTCCCCAAATTTTTTCCAATCCAGCTGCAGCACTGGGGAGGGGGAGGATTGTGGTGTTAGACCCAGGGTGCAGGGCACCCCGGAGCCAAACACTATTCCTGCATCCTGGGTTGGTGAGATGGAGGAAGAGGGGGGGATGTTGGGAGTACAGATGGTGTCATCACCGGTAGATATGGAGCAGGGGAGCATCGGGTGAGTCTCCTGTTTTTGTTTTTTTCTGTCTGGGTTTAGAATTTGAGTGTATTACATGTTTTTATTTTATTCTTTCATGGGGTCTGATTTTACTTTTGTTAGTTTAAATGTAAGGGGTTTAAGGGATTGTGTTAAGAGGAGGGCGGTTTTTAGTTATTTGGAGGGTGTGGGGTTTGATTTTTGTTTTTTACAGGTGGTTCACCTGAGGGATGGAGGGGATGTTAATAGGTTTAAGAGGGAGTGGGACAAGGGGGAGTCGGTTTGGGGTGTTGGGGGGGTGCACTCATCGGGGGTAGGGATTTTGTGTGGGCACAGGGAGGTTAAAGTGGAGGATTCTTTTGTGGTAATGCAGGGGAGGGTTATAGGAGTGGATGTCACGATAAGGGATTGTAATTTTAGATTAGTGGTGGTGTATGGACCACAGGTGGTGGCAGACAGGAGGGAGATGGTGGACTGTCTGACGCCCCTGTGTGTCACAAATAGGAAATTAGTGATAGGGGGGGATTTTAATACAGATTTAGGAAGAGGGGGGGATAGCAGTGCAGGCGCCATTGCCAGGCTAATGGCTTGCCGTGGTCTGGTAGATGGTGGTCTGCACACTACTCCGAAAATGGACGGTCCTACATGGCGCAACTCCAGGGGGGTTGAGCGGAGGCTCGACTATATTTTTGTACCCAGGTCTTTGGGTAAGTTGTCTGGGCGGCTGTTGCCTGTTTTCTTTTCGGATCACGACGGGGTGCTCCTGCAGGTGGGGTCGCCAGTCTGCCTCTTTGGTAGGGGGTACTGGAAGCTAGATCGGGATGTGCTGGAGGAGCAGGCTTTTGTTGATGGGTTTTATGGTTTCTTTTGGAGGCTTGAGGGTCTCCGGTCCATGTGCGAGGGGGTGTTAGAGTGGTGGGAATTAGTTAAGGTGAGGATTAGGGCTTTTATAATAGGGTATTGCAAGAGGAAAAAAAGGGAGGAGAGGAGGGAGGTGGATCGTATCCAAAGGTTAATTGAACTCGAGTACGAGGCAGGCAACCTCGGCGGGTCGTTTGACTGGGTGAGATCCGCAACCCTAAAGGCGCAGCTCAGGGAGTTGCAGGAGCGGAAGGCTCGAGCTTTCCTGGAGCGTGCGCATAGTGGCTTTCTAGAACACAATGAGACTTGTTCTGCTATGTTCTTTAAGTCGGTTAGGGCCAGACAGAGTAGGAAGGTAATGCATGGCGTTAGGGAAGAAAATGGTAGTATAGTTAGAGAACCAGAGGATATGGTCAGGGTGACAACTGATCATTTCCAAGGTTTATTTAAGGAAAGGGAAATAGATGTAGAGCAGGGAAATGTGTTTTTAGAACACTTGTCCAGGCGGTTGCCGGAGGACATTAGAGAAGTGATGGAGGCCCAGATCTCACTAGAAGAGGTTGAGAGCGCTCTTAGGAGGATGGGAAAAGGGAAGGTGCCTGGGATAGATGGGCTGCCGGCTGAGTTTTATCTCAAGTTTTGGGGTATACTTGGACCAGTGGTCCTCGAAGTCTTGAAGGCCATCCTTGAGACGGGGGTCCCGGGGGGATCAATGGCTGTTGGTGTGCTGTCACTTTTATATAAGAAGGGGGAAGTAACAGACCTTGGCAACTGGCGGCCGTTGACCATGCTGTGTGTAGATTACAAGCTACTTGCAAAGGTTTTAGCAGACCGGTTGCGCACAGCCCTTCCCTACGTCGTCCATGAGGATCAGACGTGCGGGGTAGAGGGCCGCTCTATTAGATGGAACCTACAGTTAATCAGGGACTCCATCGCTTGGGTTGAAGATAGAGGACTGCCTTTAATGGTAGCAGCGCTAGATCAGGCGAAAGCCTTTGATCGCGTGAATAGATCATTTTTATTCAGAGTGTTAGGTCGATTAGGATTTGGGGAGAAGTTCATAGGATGGATTCGTACATTATATGTCGGAGCGGGGTGCCGAGTTAGTGTAAATAGTCACTTGGGTGACGTTTTTGACCTCTCGTCTGGGGTCAGGCAGGGGTGCCCACTCTCGGCTCTCCTCTTCGTTCTGTACATGGAGCCTCTGGGGGCTGCCATTAGGGCAGACACAGGGGTGGAAGGCTTGTTGATCCCTGGAAGTGGTGGGCTGCGTGTTAAGATGACGCAGTACGCCGACGACACTTCCTTGCTGCTGTGCAAGGACTCGTGCCTGACAAGGTCCCTTGCCATCTTTGGGGATTTCACCCGAGCGTCGGGAGCAGTTCTGAACCATGCAAAGTCTTCCGTCAAGTTTTTCGGAAGATGGCGCGGTAGAATGGATGTGCCCGGGGGGTTATCTCTCTGTGAGGGGGCCCTGAGGATTCTCGGGGTCCATTTTGAGACCTCCGGCTCAGCGACGCTAAACTGGAACATGCGTATCGCAGTGGTACAGAGGAAGCTAGCAATGTGGAAGGCTAGGTATTTGTCTTTTATGGGCAAAGTCCTGGTTCTAAAGGTGGATGTGTTGCCGTCTCTTTTGTATTTGGCGTACATCTACCCATTGCCGGCTAGTCTGAGGAGGCCTCTAGTGAGGCTTGTGTTTCAGTTCATGTGGAGTGGCAGGTGCGAGTGGGTCGCCAGGGCACGCATGCTTTGTCCCATCGGGGAGGGAGGTAGGGGGGTACCACATTTCCCCCTCAAGCTGGACGCAATTTTTGTTTCTTTCTTGTTAACGGAGCTTGCTCATCCAGTGATACACCCGTCCGGTTACCTCCTGTGGGTGTTCTTCTCGTATCAGGCGAGAAGCGTAATGGTGTGGTCTAACACGGGTCCTCGGGCGGAACAGCTGCCGTGGCACTTTGGTCATGCGGCCAAGTGGCTGCGTGAGCACCCTGAGGTTGAAGTTGCCCGAGTAGGTTTAGATCACAGGCACCTGTACGAGGAGGTCAGAAAGGCAGGGAGTCCGGCGCCTGTAGCGGGCATCTCGTCAGTGGTCTGGGAGGGAGTGCAGGCGCGGGGTCTGGACAACAGGCTCAAGGACCTGAATTGGTTGAGCCTCCATAAGTGCTTGCCGGTACGTTCCATCATGTACCGGTATAGTTTGGTGCAATCCCCCACCTGTCCAAGATCTTCTTGTGGCAGGGAGGAGACTGTGCGCCATGTCTTTTGGGACTGTGCCTTTGCCGGAGTAGTATGGGCTAGGGCACGGGTGTTGTTAGGTTTGGTAAGGGGGGATTTTGTATTGACGTGGGCCAGGTTAGAGAGAGGTGTAGGGAGAGCGAGAGGGACGGATAGGGACAGGTTTCTGCTCTGGCTTCTCATGAGTCTCTTTAAACGGGGGCTGTGGGAAGCCAGGCAGAACATGGTGAAGACAGGGAGAGATTGGGGGGTGGAAGGGATAGTGAGGAGGGTGGAAGGAGATTTGAGGGGGAGGATGAAGAGGGAGGAGAGGAAGTGGGGGCAGCATGCTGCCCGGGAGAGGTGGAAGGGGGGTTTAGGGCTGGGTGTCATTTAGATTTGTAAGGGGATAGATTAGGGATGGGGAGATAGGGAAAGGTAGTTTGTAGGATGACGGGGAGGGAAGATGCTCCCCTGAGGTTTTGTTTGGGGTTTTTGTTTTGTTTAAATTAAAATACCACTATTTGAGTTTGTATGGAAATTATGAGTTGTAAAGAATGAATGGTATTGATGATAATAAATTATTTTTATTAAAAAAAAAAAAAAATAGGCTCAGTCATTTGTTTTTTTTCTTTTCACTTGTTTTGGAAGAGAAGAGAACGAGCGCCATTCTCCTTGCGGAGATGGTGCTAAATACATCAACACGGTCGGTCCCTGGGATTGGGCTGGCTAACACGATTAGGTTTGCTTGGAAGGAAAAGGAGATGGAGCCTTTAGGACGGGAATCTTTTGGAAGGATAATATTGATGGGGATTCTAAAGCTGACGGTGAAGGACGTGTTTTGTTTCCAAGGCAACTCGTTGGAGGGAGCATACGACGTGGCACTATATACAGAGGCAAAACACGATGATATCCTGAGAAGGGCAAGAGCAGTGGGAGGTGAGAGGCCGATGTGCCACTACGAAATAACAAGCCTGGCGAAGAATAATTTTAGGGTTGTAACTGTCAACATTTACAACCCTTACGTTAAGGACGAAGAGGTGAGGGCTTTTCTGGGGAGATATATGGATAACGTCTCCTCAGCAAGGCACCTCAAAGACTCCCTTGGGTTTTGGAATGGGAGGAGAGGTTTCCAGGCCCTCCTCAGAGAGGACCCAAAGGGACATGGTGGCTACCTCCATCCTCCTGCTATGTTCTCCCTAGGGGCTGACAGGGGGACGTTGTTTTATGCACGTCAGCCCCCATTTTGCAGACGCTGTATGGCCTACGGTCACATATTCGCCTCATGCAGTACAAGAAAATGCAGATTTTGTGCATCTGAGGATCATGAGGCGAGGGATTGTGACAAGCCTAAGACGTGCCATGGGTGTGGCTCGTCAGCACACCTGTGGCGGGGGTGCCCGGCCCGTCAGCGGTCATATGCGTCTGCGGCTGGGAGGGGGAGCAGGGGCGGGGGATGGGGGAAGAAGAGGAGGGGAAGGAAGCACGCCTCATGATCAGAGTACAGGTCCAGAGGGGAAGGCCACAAGGAAGGAGGAGGAGCAAGAAGCAGCGGAAGGAAGAGAGAAGGAAACGGAAGGCACGGGAGTAGGAGAACCAGGAAAAGCGGCGGAAGACGGCAACCGAGTGGAGGAGCATGAGAGAGAAGAAAGCGATGGAGGAGTGGTGGAGAAGGAGACGGTGGAAGAGCAAGTGGACTGGGGGGAATGTGCCCTGGTGGAAGAGATGAGGGGTATGGTGGAGGAGCTGGCGGGGGGGGGGGATTGGTATCTCTCCACTGCCGTCATCACCAAAGAAGAGAATGAAGAGGAGGGAGCGATTGGCCGACAGTGAGAGGGAGGGGATGGCCAAGAGAGTGATGGGGGTGGGAGAAACCTCTGGGTTGCTGCTGGTTTCCACAGGCTCTCAATATCTGTTGGGTGGGGACACACCTAACAGGACTCAGGACTGGGTACAGGAGGAGGTGGGGAGTTTTTTGTTTGGGGACTCAGCCTCCCCGAATTTTTTCCAATCCAGCTGCAGCACTGGGGAGGGGGAGGATTGTGGGGGTAGACCCAGGGTGCAGGGCACCCCGGAGCCAAACACTATTCCTGCATCCTGGGTTGGTGAGATGGAGGAAGAGGGGGGGATGTTGGGAGTACAGATGGTGTCATCACCGGTAGATATGGAGCAGGGGAGCATCGGGTGAGTCTCCTGTTTTTGTTTTTTTCTGTCTGGGTTTAGAATTTGAGTGTATTACATGTTTTTATTTTATTCTTTCATGGGGTCTGATTTAACTTTTGTTAGTTTAAATGTAAGGGGTTTAAGGGATTGTGTTAAGAGGAGGGCGGTTTTTAGTTATTTGGAGGGTGTGGGGTTTGATTTTTGTTTTTTACAGGAGGTTCACCTGAGGGATGGAGGGGATGTTAATAGGTTTAAGAGGGAGTGGGACAAGGGGGAGTCGGTTTGGGGTGTTGGGGGGGTGCACTCATCGGGGGTAGGGATTTTGTGTGGGCACAGGGAGGTTAAAGTGGAGGATTATTTTGTGGTAATGCAGGGGAGGGTTATAGGGGTGGATGTCACGATAAGGGATTGTAATTTTAGATTAGTGGTGGTGTATGGACCACAGGTGGTGGCAGACAGGAGGGAGATGGTGGACTGTCTGACGCCCCTGTGTGTCACAAATAGGAAATTAGTGATAGGGGGGGATTTTAATACAGATTTAGGAAGAGGGGGGGATAGCAGTGCAGGCGCCATTGCCAGGCTAATGGCTTGCCATGGTCTGGTAGATGGTGGTCTGCACACTACTCCGAAAATGGACGGTCCTACATGGCGCAACTCCAGGGGGGTTGAGCGGAGGCTCGACTATATTTTTGTACCCAGGTCTTTGGGTAAGTTGTCTGGGCGGCTGTTGCCTGTTTTCTTTTCGGATCACGACGGGGTGCTCCTGCAGGTGGGGTCGCCAGTCTGCCTCTTTGGTAGGGGGTACTGGAAGCTAGATCGGGATGTGCTGGAGGAGCAGGCTTTTGTTGATGGGTTTTATGGTTTCTTTTGGAGGCTTGAGGGTCTCCGGTCCATGTGCGAGGGGGTGTTAGAGTGGTGGGAATTAGTTAAGGTGAGGATTAGGGCTTTTATAATAGGGTATTGCAAGAGGAAAAAAAGGGAGGAGAGGAGGGAGGTGGATCGTATCCAAAGGTTAATTGAACTCGAGTATGAGGCAGGCAACCTCGGCGGGTCGTTTGACTGGGTGAGATCCGCAACCCTAAAGGCGCAGCTCAGGGAGTTGCAGGAGCGGAAGGCTCGAGCTTTCCTGGAGCGTGCGCATAGTGGCTTTCTAGAACACAATGAGACTTGTTCTGCTATGTTCTTTAAGTCGGTTAGGGCCAGACAGAGTAGGAAGGTAATGCATGGCGTTAGGGAAGAAAATGGTAGTATAGTTAGAGAACCAGAGGATATGGTCAGGGTGACAACTGATCATTTCCAAGGTTTATTTAAGGAAAGGGAAATAGATGTAGAGCAGGGAAATGTGTTTTTAGAACACTTGTCCAGGCGGTTGCCGGAGGACATTAGAGAAGTGATGGAGGCCCAGATCTCACTAGAAGAGGTTGAGAGCGCTCTTAGGAGGATGGGAAAAGGGAAGGTGCCTGGGATAGATGGGCTGCCGGCTGAGTTTTATCTCAAGTTTTGGGGTATACTTGGACCAGTGGTCCTCGAAGTCTTGAAGGCCATCCTTGAGACGGGGGTCCCGGGGGGATCAATGGCTGTTGGTGTGCTGTCACTTTTATATAAGAAGGGGGAAGTAACAGACCTTGGCAACTGGCGGCCGTTGACCATGCTGTGTGTAGATTACAAGCTACTTGCAAAGGTTTTAGCAGACCGGTTGCGCACAGCCCTTCCCTACGTCGTCCATGAGGATCAGACGTGCGGGGTAGAGGGCCGCTCTATTAGATGGAACCTACAGTTAATCAGGGACTCCATCGCTTGGGTTGAAGATAGAGGACTGCCTTTAATGGTAGCAGCGCTAGATCAGGCGAAAGCCTTTGATCGCGTGAATAGATCATTTTTATTCAGAGTGTTAGGTCGATTAGGATTTGGGGAGAAGTTCATAGGATGGATTCGTACATTATATGTCGGAGCGGGGTGCCGAGTTAGTGTAAATAGTCACTTGGGTGACGTTTTTGACCTCTCGTCTGGGGTCAGGCAGGGGTGCCCACTCTCGGCTCTCCTCTTCGTTCTGTACATGGAGCCTCTGGGGGCTGCCATTAGGGCAGACACAGGGGTGGAAGGCTTGTTGATCCCTGGAAGTGGTGGGCTGCGTGTTAAGATGACGCAGTACGCCGACGACACTTCCTTGCTGCTGTGCAAGGACTCGTGCCTGACAAGGTCCCTTGCCATCTTTGGGGATTTCACCCGAGCGTCGGGAGCAGTTCTGAACCATGCAAAGTCTTCCGTCAAGTTTTTCGGAAGATGGCGCGGTAGAATGGATGTGCCCGGGGGGTTATCTCTCTGTGAGGGGGCCCTGAGGATTCTCGGGGTCCATTTTGAGACCTCCGGCTCAGCGACGCTAAACTGGAACATGCGTATCGCAGTGGTACAGAGGAAGCTAGCAATGTGGAAGGCTAGGTATTTGTCTTTTATGGGCAAAGTCCTGGTTCTAAAGGTGGATGTGTTGCCGTCTCTTTTGTATTTGGCGTACATCTACCCATTGCCGGCTAGTCTGAGGAGGCCTCTAGTGAGGCTTGTGTTTCAGTTCATGTGGAGTGGCAGGTGCGAGTGGGTCGCCAGGGCACGCATGCTTTGTCCCATCGGGGAGGGAGGTAGGGGGGTACCACATTTCCCCCTCAAGCTGGACGCAATTTTTGTTTCTTTCTTGTTAACGGAGCTTGCTCATCCAGTGATACACCCGTCCGGTTACCTCCTGCGGGTGTTCTTCTTGTATCAGGCGAGAAGCGTAATGGTGTGGTCTAACACGGGTCCTCGGGCGGAACAGCTGCCGTGGCACTTTGGTCATGCGGCCAAGTGGCTGCGTGAGCACCCTGAGGTTGAAGTTGCCCGAGTAGGTTTAGATCACAGGCACCTGTACGAGGAGTTCAGAAAGGCAGGGAGTCCGGCGCCTGTAGTGGGCATCTCGGAAGTGGTCTGGGAGGGAGTGCAGGCGCGGGGTCTGGACAACAGGCTCAAGGACCTGAATTGGTTGAGCCTCCATAAGTGCTTGCCGGTACGTTCCATCATGTACCGGTATAGTTTGGTGCAATCCCCCACCTGTCCAAGATCTTCTTGTGGCAGGGAGGAGACTGTGCGCCATGTCTTTTGGGACTGTGCCTTTGCCGGAGTAGTATGGGCTAGGGCACGGGTGTTGTTAGGTTTGGTAAGGGGGGATTTTGTATTGACGTGGGCCAGGTTAGAGAGAGGTGTAGGGAGAGCGAGAGGGACGGATAGGGACAGGTTTCTGCTCTGGCTTCTCATGAGTCTCTTTAAACGGGGGCTGTGGGAAGCCAGGCAGAACATGGTGAAGACAGGGAGAGATTGGGGGGTGGAAGGGATAGTGAGGAGGGTGGAAGGAGATTTGAGGGGGAGGATGAAGAGGGAGGAGAGGAAGTGGGGGCAGCATGCTGCCCGGGAGAGGTGGAAGGGGGGTTTAGGGCTGGGTGTCATTTAGATTAGGGACGGGGAGATAGGGAAAGGTAGTTTGTAGGATGACGGGGAGGGAAGATGCTCCCCTGAGGTTTTGTTTGGGGTTTTTGTTTTGTTTAAATTAAAATACCACTATTTGAGTTTGTATGGAAATTATGAGTTGTAAAGAATGAATGGTATTAATGATAATAAATTATTTTTATAAAAAAAAAAAAAAGATAGGGCTGTTTCGGTTTTTCACGTTTATTGTTTTTGTAAACTGTTCATTTATCATCTTCATTAAAGATGTTTATGAATAACCACGCTGCATTTTGGTCCTCCTCTCTTTCGACAGAAGAAAACCGTAACAGAATCACCCACCACAACAGGAAGTGGCATGGTGACAGGCAGCGGCAGCAGGAGCAGCGAAATCCAGATTTCTGGACATGGGAGGAAATCTTAGACGGTTAAGGACCCTGGGCACAGCCAGGAGAATATCGCCGCCCCAAAGAAGAGCTGGAGGCGGCGAAGGCGGAGAGGCGCTGGTATGAGGAGGCAGCACGGTGGTGTGGATGGAAGCCCGAGAGTCAGCCCCAAAAATGTATTGGGGGGAGGCACACAGGGAGTATGGCGAAGCCAGGTAGGAGACCTGCGCCAACTTCCTGTGCTTACCGGGGGGCTAGAGAGACCGGGCAGGCACTGTATTATGCTGTGGAGCGCACGGTGTCTCCAGTGCGGGGGCATAGCCCGGTGCGGTACATACCAGCTCCTCGTATCGGCCGGGCTAGAGTAGGCATCGAGCCAAGTGTCATGAAGCTGGCTCTACGCATCTGGTCTCCAGTGCGTCTCCTTGGGCCGGCTTACATGGCACCAGCCTTGCGCACGGTGTCCCCGGTTCGCCTTCATAGCCCAGTGCGGGTTATTCCACCTCGCCGCACTGGCAGGGAGACCGGGAGCATTCAACCAGGTAAGGTTGGGCAGGCTCGGTGCTCAAGAGCTCCAGTGTGCCTGCACGGTCCGGTCTATCCAGTACCACCTCCCCGCACCAGCCCTCCGGTGGCAGCTCCCCACACTAGGCTTCCTGTGCGTGTCCTCGGCCTAGTACCACCAGTGCCAGCACCACACACCAGGCCTACAGTGCGCCTCGCCTGTCCAGCGCCACCGGAGTCTCCCGCCTGTCCAGCGCTGCCGGAGTCTCCCGCCTGTCCAGCGCCGCCGGAGTCTCCCGCCTGTCCAGCGCCGCCGGAGTCTCCCGCCTGTCCAGCGCCGCCGGAGTCTCCCGCCTGTCCAGCGCCGCCGGAGTCTCCCGCGAGTCTCCCGCCTGTCCAGCGCCGCCGGAGTCTCCCGCCTGTCATGACCCGCCAGAGTCTCCCGCCTGTCATGAGCCGCCAGAGTCTCCCGCCTGTCATGAGCCGCCAGAGTCTCCCGCCTGCATGGAGCAGCCAGAGTCTCCCGCCTGCATGGAGCAGCCAGAGTCTCCCGCCTGCATGGAGCAGCCAGAGTCTCCCGCCTGCATGGAGCAGCCAGAGTCTCCCGCCTGCATGGAGCAGCCAGAGTCTCCCGCCTGCATGGAGCAGCCAGAGTCTCCCGCCTGCATGGAGCAGCCAGAGTCTCCCGCCTGCATGGATCTTCCAGAGCCACCAGTCGGCCAGGATCCGCCAGTCAGCCAGGATCCGCCATTCAGCCAGGATCCACCAGTCAGCCAGGACCTGCCAGAGCCATCAACCTGCTTAAGCTACCCCTCAGTCCCGAGCTACCCCTCAGTCCCGAGCTACCCCTCAGTCCCGAGCTACCCCTCAGTCCCGAGCTATCCCTCAGTCCCGAGCTCCCTCAGTCCCGAGCTGTCCCTCAGTCCGGAGCTGCCCTCCCCTATGGATTTAGGTGTGCGGCCGGGAGTCCGCACCTTTGGGAGGGGGTACTGTCACGCCCTGGCCTTAGTATTTTGTGTTTTCTTTATTATTTTGGTCAGGCCAGGGTGTGACATGGGTGATTATGTGTTTGTCTTGTCTAGGGTTTTTTGTAGATTAATGGGGTTGTGTTTAGTGGAGTTGTCTAGGAAAGTCTATGGTTGCCTAGAGTGGCTCTCAATCAGAGGCAGGTGTTTATCATTGTCTCTGATTGGGAACCATATTTAGGCAGCCATATTCTTTGAGTGTTTCGTGGGTGATTGTTCCTGTCTCTGTGTTTGTTTGCACAAGATAGGGCTGTTTCGGTTTTTCACGTTTATTGTTTTTGTAAACTGTTCATTTATCATCTTCATTAAAGATGTTTATGAATAACCACACTGCATTTTGGTCCTCCTTTCTTTCGACAGAAGAAAACCGTAACAGTCAGCCAGTAAAATACTACTTGAGTAAAGGTCTAGAAAAAAGGTATTTTTTTTATTTACAGATAGCCAGGGGCACACGCTAACACTCAGACATCATTTACAAACAAATAATTAGTGTTTAGTGAGTCTGCCAGATCAGAGGCAATAGGGATAAACAGGGATGTTCTCTTGATAAGTACATAAATTTGACAATTTTCCTATCCTGCTAGCCATTCAGTCTAACGAGTACTTTTGGGTGTCGGGAAAATGTATTGAGTAAAACGTACATTGTTTTCTT
The DNA here is from genome assembly GCF_013265735.2 of Oncorhynchus mykiss. Lineage (NCBI taxonomy): Eukaryota > Metazoa > Chordata > Actinopteri > Salmoniformes > Salmonidae > Oncorhynchus > Oncorhynchus mykiss. The sequence continues at coordinate 33,727,706 of NC_048568.1, forward strand.
TAGGAATGTAGTAAAGTAAAATAAAAAGTTGTCAAGAATATAAATAGTAAAGTTAAGTACAGATACCCCCAAAAACGACTTAAGTAGAACTTTAAAGTATTTTTTCTTAAGTACATTACACTACTGATGGCAGGCAGTGTTGTCACCTTAGCTTGCTACATAACCTCTGAGTGATAGGAAGCAGGAGAACCACCACCAAACAACCTAAACCACGGCACACAAACCTGTCGTTACAATGACAACCAGCCATGTCAGCAAATTACTGCTGTCTGAACACACAAATCCGATTTGGTCACTTGTAACTTTCTGTTTTGACAGTCAGTATTCCAAAATGGATTTGAATAACAAAACTGATTTGAGTAATAAGGCCTGCAGTGTGAACAAGGCTTTATTTCTCTATGTTCACTCTACATATTTGTATATAATGTATGTAAATTCCTCTGTCTGTATTCTGTCTATGAATGTTGTCTATCACCAAGTCAAAGTCTGAGTATGTGCAAATGTACTTTAAGGTGATTCAGATTCTACTGTATTTCAACAGCCTGTACAGCTAACTTATAACCACAGGGAGGCACTACTGTACTATGTGGATCATTTTTGCACACATTGGGGTCTATCTATGCATGACTGAATGTACTTTAAAGCTCACCTATTCACTTTTACCTCGTCAGTATTTTCCTTGAGTTCATTGTAATTGTAAATTATCCAAAATACACCCTGATTTCTTTGGTGCAGTAAGGACACACATCTGAAAGGTTCCAGGAACAAACATCTCATGCACTTGTTTGGTTTTGAGGTAGTAAATTGTTGGTAAGTTTTTGCAGCATTCACAATTGCATAAAAATATATTTGTTGACTATGTTCTATTTCATAAAGTTTTAAAGATGAAGAGAATGGTGTTTTTGTAGAACACTGGTCATATAGGCACAACACAAGTGTATCCATGCGACCCATCAAACATTATTTGTGCACTTGGAATCAGTCTAATAACACCAGGTTCCCACTTTAACCTTAGTGACCAGGACCTGAAGACTAAGACAGAAATATGTAGTGACCTGCTTGGACAGTTATGTGCCTGTGTTCTGATGTTCTGTTATGTGGTTTTTAGGGCATGTTTATCAGTTAGCTCTGGTTTAGTCGGGGTCCAGCATGCCAGTCCCTCTGCTGTCTGCCAATCAAGGGAATGCCTGGAATGTGTCAGTGCCAAATCAAATCAAATCAAATCAAATGTATTTGTCACATACACATGGTTAGCAGATGTTAATGCGAGTGTAGCGAAATGCTTGTGCTTCTAGTTCCGACAATGCAGTAATAACCAACGAGTAATATAACCTAACAATTTCAAAACTACTACCTTATACACACAAGTGTAAAGGGATAAAGAATATGTACATAAAGATATATGAATGAGTGATGGTACAGAACGGCATAGGCAAGATGCAGTAGATGGTATCGAGTACAGTATATACATATACATATGAGATGAGTAATGTAGGGTATGTAAACAAAGTGGCATAGGTTACAGTGGCTAGTGATACATGTATTAAATAAAGATGCAGTAGATGATATAGAGTACAGTATATACATATACATATGAGATGAGTAATGTAGGGTATGTAAACATTATATTAAGTAGCATTGTTTAAAGTGGCTAGTGATATATTTTACATCAATTTCCATCAATCCCCATTATTAAAGTGGCTGGAGTTGAGTCAGTGTGTTGGCAGCAGCCACTCAATGTTAGTGGTGGCTGTTTAACAGTCTGATGGCCTTGAGATAGAAGCTGTTTTTCAGTCTCTCGGTCCCTGCTTTGATGCACCTGTACTGACCTCACCTTCTGGATGATAGCGGGGTGAACAGGCAGTGGCTCGGGTGGTTGTTGTCCTTGATGATCTTTATGGCCTTCCTGTGACATCGGGTGGTGTAGGTGTCCTGGAGGGCAGGTAGTTTGCCCCCGGTGATGCGTTGTGCAGACCTCACTATCCTCTGGAGAGCCTTACGGTTGTGGGAGGAGAAGTTGACGTACCAGGCGGTGATACAGCCCGACAGGATGCTCTCGATTGTGCATCTGTAGAAGTTTGTGAGTGCTTTTGGTGACAAGCCTAATTTCTTCAGCCTCCTGAGGTTGAAGAGGCGCTGCTGCACCTTCTTCACAGCGCTGTCTGTGTGGGTGAACCAATTCAGTTTGTCTCTGATGTGTTACCCATATAATGAGTAAATCATTAAATGTTTATATTGCATTAAAGCAATTCAATCAATGATGTTCCTTTAATTACTGTATTACTGTTGTTTTTGATTTAATAGACAGATTGCCTATTGGTCAGTTAGCTGATGGTCCACAACAGGCTCCAGTATCGTTTACCTTATGCAGATACACGGTAACGACCATGTCATTGCAGTGTTTCATTTTAACTGTTCACTAAGTGAATTAAGCATCAAACAGGAGCCATTGTATGTTTACTGGAAGCATCGTTGCTTTGAAAGACAACATGAGTGGCTGCTGCATCTGCATGGTGTGTTCATTTCAATGCAAACCATTGTTTGATTCTTCCACTGTTGTCTCCTGCGGGTTAGGATGCTGCTGTGAGTTCATGGTTTGTGGTAGAGCAACAACCCTTCTGCCACGCTGATCCTCAACACTGGGGTCCCTCAGGGGTGTGTACTTAGTCCCCATCTGTACACCCTGTTCACCCATGACTGCGTGGCCAAGCACGACTCCAACACCATCATTAAGTTTGCTGACGACACAACAGTCTGATCGTGGACTAAGGAAAAGGAGGGCCGAATAGGCCCCAATTAACATCGACGGGGCTATAGTGGAGCGAGTCAAGAGTTTCAAGTTCCTTGGTGTCCACAACATTAACAAACTATCATGGTCCAAACACACCAAGACAGTCGTGAAGAGTGCACGACAGCACATTTTCCCTCTCAGGAGACTGAAAAGATTTGGCACGTGTCCCCAGATCCTCATAAAGCTCTACAGCTGCACCATCGAGAGCATCCTGACCGGTTGCATCACCGCCTGGTATGGCAACTGCTTGGCATCAGACCATAACGCACTACAGAGTGTAGTACATATGACACAGTACATCACTGGGGCCAAGCTTCCTGCTATCCAGGACCTATATACTAGGTGGTGTCATAGAAAATTGTCAAAGACTCCAGCCACCCAAGTCATAGACTGTTTACTCTGCTACCACATGGCAAGTGGTACTGGAGTGCCAAGTTTAGGTCCAAAAGGCTCCTTAACAGATTCTACCCCCAAGCTATAAGACTGCTGAACAATCAATCAAATGGCACATGTACTCAGTATCGGTACCCCCTGTATATAGCCTCATTATTGTTATTTTATTGTGTTACTTTTGATAAAAAATTTTACTTTAGTTTATTTAGTAAATATGTTCTTAACTCTATTTCTTGAACTGCATGGTTGGTTAAGGGCTTGTATTTCACCTGTTGTATTCGTGACAAATGTGACAAATAAAATGTAATTTGGTGTGGCTGCTCCTGGAGGGGAAGATAGCTGAGACTGACAGCCTACTATCCTATCCTCTGCTGCTGTAGAGGCCTATGGATGGATGGATGAGGCAGGGAGGGTCTGAGCAATGGGCGGACTGCCAGGCAAGCTGTGCGTCCTCCACACTGAGCAGCACTATCTCTCCTCTGCTCTACCCACCATGACACCCACCAGCCACCATCACCGTCTTTCTCACCCGGCACAGAGTGTCTCACACCCATTAAATATCCCTGACATGCACGTTCCTCCCACAGGGTCCACACACACACACACACACACACACACACACACACACACACACACACACACACACACACACACACACACACACACACACACACACACACACACACACACACACACACACACACACACACACACACACACACACACCAACCCCTCAGTGGGCACTATTGGACAGTGGCTGCCCCCTACACACATATTGTTGTGGTCAACAGGGAGGTCTGATTCGGACAGGAACCACATAGTGCTGTTCTACACACTGACGGTAACCCACCGAAAGAGCAGAAAGAGTGTAATTTCAGCTTGAGCATCTAGTGGGGAGTTGGACTGAAAGCTGACTCTGTTGTGCAGTGTGTCGGTGGCGGAGTGAGGGGATTTGTAATGAAGAGAAGCAGCATTGTTTGATTGACATTGTGCAAAGGCCCAACTCTCTATCCTTCGTTTTGATCTTTTCTTCTTTTTCTCTGTCTCAAGGATGGAATGTGCTGCAGGGCTGATAAAATGGGAGAATACAAATTAGTCTCCATACCGATGACCTTGGCAATGTGAAGATGCTGGAATACAGTTCCTGCAGTTCCTGGGAGTAATGGCACTGAAGGGGATGGCTGCCGTTTCATTGGCTCCTAACCAACTGTGCAATTTTGTTAGTTTTTTCAAATTGTTTATAAATTATTTTGTACATACTATAATGTTGCTGCTACCGTCTCTTATGACCAAAATGTGTTCTTAACTGACTTGCCTGGTTAAATAAAGGTGAAATAAAAAATACAAATAAATAAAAGAGCTTCTATCTTCCTGAATCCTGCTTACATACAAAAACTAAAGCAGGAAGTACCAGTGACTCGATCAAAACGGAAGGGGTCAGATGACGCGAATGCTACTCTACAAGACTGTTTTGCTAGCACAGACCGGAATGTGTTTCGCAATTCATCCAATGGTATTGATGAGTATATCATCTCAGTCACCGACTTCATCAATAAACGCATCAACGACATCATCCCCACAACTGTACGTGACCATACGTACATATCCCAACCAGAAGCCATGGATTACAGGCAACATCCGCACCGAGCTAAAGACTAGAATGGCCGCATTCAAGGAGCAGGACACTAATCCGGATGCTTATAAGAAATCCTGCTATAACCTCAGACGAACCATCAAATAGGCAAACATAGGCAGACTGTGTGATCACACTCTCCGTAGTCAATGTTTTTTTTTTAGGCAAGTCAGTTAAGAACAAATTCTTATTTACAATGATGGCCTACCCCGGCCTAACACTCCTCTAACCCGGAAGAAGCTGGGCCAATTGTGCGCCGCCCTACGGGACTCCCGCTCACAACCGGTGGTAATACAGGTCAGGATTGAACCAGGGACTGTAGTGACGCCTCTAGCACTGAGATGCATTGCCTTAGAACGCTGCACCACTCGGAAGGCCCTGGTGTGCGCAAGAACTTTAAACAGATCCAAATTCACAAGGCTGTGGGGCCAGATGAATTACCAGGCCGTGTACTCAGAGAATGCGCAGACCAACTGGCAATTGTTTTCACTAACATTTTCAAACTCTCCCTGGCCGATTATGTAATACCTACATGTTTCAAGCAGACCCGCATTGTCCCTGTGACCAGGTTGTTATATTTCTACGTGTTTGGCCTAGTATGGTTCTCAATCAGAGGCAGGTGTCGTTCGTTGTCTCTGAATGAGAATCATACTTAGGTAGCCTGTTTTCCCCATTTTGGTTGTGGGTGTGTAATTTCTGTTTAGTGTCTGTTCACCTGGCAGAACTGTTTTGTTTTCTCTTCGTTATTATTTTGTGTAGTGTTCAGTTTGTTCAATTAAAACATGACAAACCCTTAACATGCTGCATTTTGGTCCTCCTCTCCTTCCACCAACGAGAAGCGTTACATCACCAAACAACTGTCATGGTCTAAATACACCAAGACAGTCATGAAGAGGGCACGACAAAACCTATTCTGCCTCAGGGGACTGAAAAGATTTGGCACGGGTCCCCAGATCCTAAAAAAGTTCTGCAACTGCACCATCGAGAGCATCCTGACCGGTTGCATCATCGCCTGGTATGGCAACTGCTTGGCATCTGACCGTAAGGCTCTACAGAGTGTAGTGCGTACGGCCCAGTACATCACTGGGGGCAAGCTTCCTGCCATCCAAGACCTATATAATAGGTGGAGTCAGAGGAAAGCCCATAAAATTGTCAGAGACTCCAGTCACCCATTTCATAGACTATTTTCTCTGCTACCGCACGGCAAGGCTCTTTAAGACAGCTTTAACCCCAAAGCCATAAGACTGCTGAACAATTCATAAAATGGCCACCGGACTATTTGTTTTGCACACTGTTGCTACTCTCTGTTTATTATCTATGCATAGTACAGGAGAATGATCGCCTTACGGCGAGGATAGCTGTGCTGCAAGCCCAGCTTCAGACGCAAGTGTTAGGCAAGGGTCATTTCAGTGTAGGAAAGGATGAAATATCATCTGTGCCACCAGTAAGTACAGATAGTAGTATAAATCCCCTCACACAGTCCCCGCAGCCGGAAATTTTCTCATGGCTTCTGGAAGGAAATGCTCAACCGGTGTCACTCATTCAACTTTCAACTGGTTCTCCCCATTAAGCAGCGAGTCGGAGTCAGAGGCCGAGCCTTTTCTGATCTTTACCTCTCCCATTACGGGGTCTGAGATGCCGAAGCCTCCCACCATTAGCTCTGACAAATTGAAAACCCTAGTCATTAGCGACTCCATTACCCGCAGTATTAGACTTAAAACGAATCATCCAGCGATCATACACTGTTTACCAGGGGGCAGGGCTACCGACGTTAAGGCTAATCTGAAGATGGTGCTGGCTAAAGCTAAAACTGGTGAGTGTAGAGAGTATAGAGATATTGTTATCCACGTCGGCATCAACGATGTTAGGATGAAACAGTCAGAGGTCACCAAACGCAACATAGCTTCAGCGTGTTGATCAGCTAGAAGGATGTGTCGGCATCGAGTTATTGTCTCTGGCCCCTCCCAGTTAGGAGGAGTGATGAGCTCTACAGCAGAGTCTCACAACTCAATCACTGGTTGAAAACTGTTTTCTGCCCCTCCCAAAATATATAATTTGTAGATAATTGGCCCTCTTTCTGGGACTCACCCACAAACAGGACCAAGCCTAGCCTGTTGAGGAGTGACGGACTCCATCCTAGCTGAAGGGGTGCTCTCATCTTATCTACGAACATAGAAAGGGCTCTAAATCCCCGAGCTCCACAATGAGATAGGGTGCAGGCTAGGCAGCAGGTTGTTAGCCAGCCTGCCAGCTTAGTGGAGTCTGCCACTAGCAGTCACTGTAGTCAGCTCAGCTATCCCTATTGAGACCGTGTCTGAGCCTCAACCTAGGTTGGGCAAAACTAAACGTGGCAGTGTTCACCTTAGCAATCTCATTGGAATAAAGACCTCCTCCATTCCTGCCATTATTGAAAGATATTGTGATACCTCACATCTCAAAATAGGGCTACTTAATGTTAGATCCCTCACTTCCAAGGTAGTTATAGTCAAATAATTAATCACTGATCATAATCTTGATGTGATTTGCCTGACAGAAACATGGCTTAAGTATGATGAATTTACTGTGTTAAATGAGGCCTCACCTCCTGGTTACACTAGTGACTATATCCCCCGCGCATCCCGCAAAAGTGGAGGTGTTGCTAACATTTACAATAGCAAATTTAGTTTAGCCCAGTAATCCAAATTCATGAGGCGCGAGCAGACGAAAAGTAAAAAAGTTACGTTACAGTCCGTAGAAACATGTCAAACGATGTATAGAATCAATCTTTAGGATGTTTTTATCATAAATCTTCAATAATGTTTCAACCGGAGAATTCCCTTGTCTGTAAAAATGCAATGGAAGCTAACTCTCACGTGAACGGTCAGCTCATGGCACTCTGGAAGACCTCTGACTCATTCAGCTCCCATTACCCCCTCCTTCACAGTCGAAGCATCAAGGTTCTAAAGATTGTTGACATCTGCTGGAAGCCTTGGGAAGTGCAATCTGGCCCCATAGACACAGAATATTGGATAGGCAATCACTTAACTGAAACTACAAACCTCAGATTTCCCACTTCCTGGTTGGATTTGTCTCAGTTTTTTGCCTGCCATATGAGTTATGTTATACTCACAGACATCATTCAAACAGTTTTAGAAACTTCAGAGTGTTTTCTATCCAATACTACTAATAATATGCATATATTAGCATCTGGGACAGAGTAGCAGGCAGTTTACTCTAGGCACCTTATTCATCCAAGCTACTCAATACTGCCCTTCTGTCACCAAGACGTTAATGACACTCTATGTGCACTGGAAGTGCTCTTATCAAATTAAACTTCATGGGGTAAACCTTCACAGGGTAAAACTATGAAGGAAAAATGCATTAATGGTGATTTGTCAGCGACAAAAGATATAAGAGGCGGATTTGATTGTAAATATTGGTGTACAAAAATTATTTTAGAACCTAGACATCGTGTACCAGAACCTATTCTAATCGAACCCCATTCTGAACCCGTCGTCGTCACAACCCAAGCAATGTCTCCATTCCACGATCTAATGAAACTTATTTGGGAATGTCAACATGTGTTAATTACAGTCTTCCCACTAGGATGTAGCTGGACAAGTGGAACATGTGATTCTGACTGGCCCGTTAAAATGAATGTGGGGCACACATTCAGGCGGAAACAGACAAGTGGAACATGTGATTCTGACTGGCCCGTTAAAATGAATGTGAGGCACACATTCAGGCGGAAACAGACAAGTGGAACATGTGATTTTGACTGGCCCGTTAAAATGAATGTGGGGCACACATTCAGGCAGAAACAGACAAGTGGAACATGTGATTCTGAGTGGCCCGTTAAAATGAATGTGGGGCACACATTCAGGCGGAAACAGACAAGTGGAACATGTGATTCTGACTGGCCCGTTAAAATGAATGTGGGGCACACATTCAGGCGGAAACAGACAAGTGGAACATGTGATTCTGAGTGGCCCGTTAAAATGAATGTGGGGCACACATTCAGGCGGAAACAGACAAGTGGAACATGTGATTCTGAGTGGCCCGTTAAAATGAATGTGGGGCACACATTCAGGCGGAAACAGACAAGTGCTCTCACCATCAATATGGCTCAGCCACGTTTACTGATCATTATTGGATCTGTGGTGATAAGGCATACCTTTATTTACCAACAAACTGGACAGGTTGCTGTGTTTTTGTTAAACTGAATATCTCCATTATAGTAATGCATAAAACAAACTCCTCCATTCCAAGTAGATTAGGACGTCTTAGAAGGAGCATTTCACAATTGAATAGCGTTCCAATTGAGTCACAACGATCCTCAAAACTTGAGAAGTTTTGGTGTGGGTTAATTCCTTGGTATGGGCATCGGAAAATGCCCATGAGTTAGACCGATTGGGATATCATTTAGAATCTTTGGTAAAACTAACCACTTCAAGATTTTCAATAATGAGACCGGAATTGCAAGCCGCTCGCCTTACGGCGATACAGAATAGAGTAGTACATGACATGTTACTAGCACGGGAAGGGGGAGTGTACCAAATGATAGGTGAACATTGCTGTACAATCATACCCCAGGGTGAGGGTAACTTGACTATTCTAGTGGAACATCTGAAAGAGCTCAGCGGGGATCTCGCAAGAGAACACCTACCAGATAGCAATTGGGATCCGTTTGGATGGGTTCAGTCATTATTTGGTGTTATGGGAGCTACAATATTTCATTGGCTCATTTATGGCCTAGTAATCTTTTTTGCTGTTCTATTTCTTATTGTCTGTGCTAAAAAGCTTTGTTGTAAAGTGCTGGATACTGCCCTTACCATGCCATTGCTTGTTGATCATGCTGACTCTGAGGATGATGATGGGAATCTATAAATGATAGAATGCCTGACTTTCCAGACCTATTTCCCTTTCCTGATTACATATCTGATGATGAGGACCCCAACTCTGATTTTAGGGCTAAGGGTATTGAACTTATGGTCCACTCAATTTGTAAGACATGTCCCAAGGAAGGTAGATGTTCTTGGTGTTAGAAATCAATGAATGGTAAGGATGGACGTTTTTAACCATGCTGACCCCTACCTTTGTGCATGTCCTATTTGCTGTTGAAGCATGTGTGTGATTAAAAAAAAATATTTTGTGTTTCATTTTCTGTTCCAGATTGACTGTGTTTGAATAAGAAAGGTCTAAAACTCAGCAACCCAAAAGAAGGTTGTTAATAATGGATGAAATATCAGGCACAAACTTTGTTTGTTTAAATGTATGTTTACCAACAATCGTGTAATGCTTGTACCCTTACATTTTTGTGGAAGAAGCTTAGCTTCTTGAGAGGGGAATGTCAGGGAAAAATTACATACTTACCTGATTTGTTTGATATTAATAGTAAACAGTTATATATTTAACTAATAGTTAGACTGGCTTGCTAATGCTGAGTTTTTATGGCGTCCACTCTAGCTTCCTGCAGTTAGTCTGGTCATCTAGTTAAGGAAATGGGTTTTTGCTAGGGATTGCTTGAGCTGACAATGACTTGGTGATAAAAACCTAAAAGCTGTCATTCTATAGACAAGATGTGTTGTGTGTGACCCGAGATAGAGAGAGCCTGGAAGAATTTAGAACAATGCCTCATTGTCTCATCTTCCTGGCAACTGGGAAACTAAGCCGGGTTGGAAGTAAAACGACATCATGTGCAGATAACCAGGAGATGGATCAAGGTGGCTTATGGGAATGGTAGAAATGACTGACTGAGCATTTAAGGCCTATATAAGATGACTGTTTTTTCATTATCAGTTAAGCTCTCGGAAACACAACCTAGAGGGTGCGGTCGACGGTTTCATTCTTGCAATAATTAATCGATGTTGAATAAAGATGTTCGTTTGAGTAATTGTCCGCTCACACACACACACACACACACACACACACACACACACACACACACACACACACACACACACACACACACACACACACACACACACACACACACACACACACACACACACACACACACACACACACACACACACACACACACACACACACACTTTAAACACCCTATGCTCATTTGAGAACCTTCTTGCAAGTTCACTGAGATCTCTTATTCTAGTCATGGTAGCCAAAATAATTGTCAACTTACGTTTTTCAACATGAGCCTAAGTTTTAATTGCTTAATTAAGTCAGGAACCGCACCTGTGTGGAAGCACCTGCTTCCAAAATATAGTTTGCATCATTTTTGGCAGTTTCCTGCATACACAGTATATCTTATCTGTGAACAAAATTGGGAAAATGCAACTGATAACGATATAGATGTTCCATATCAGTGCCATAACTATAAAATAATCAATGTTAGCTTATACAACAATATACATTGTTTACAAAACATTTTGGAAGGGGACTTCAGAGGTTTAAAGAAAACATACCAACAGTTTTAGATTGAAATCAAACTGTGATCGATCAAATTCTGCAACTTGATCAATGTTTTTTTTCTTCTTCTTTCAAGTCTTGTAGGACTATACTGTAAACAGGCTGAGCACAAGCCTCACGGCCTACTTGCTGGGCTAGTAACCGAAAGGTCTTTGGTTTGAATCCCCAAGAGGTCTAGGTCTTAACCTAACTGCTCCTGTAAGTCAAATCAAATCAAAGTTGCTCTATGTAAGAGTGTCTGTTAAATGACTAAAATGTCAAATGTACTTGGATTGGATCAATTGCACCAGATAAATAATTTAGATTGAGAGCATTGTGTTCATTCTGAGTCAGTAATGGAATCCATGTGATGAAAACCAAGCACATTTCCTTTTTCTTTCCCTTATGATGAGTTTTGGACAGGGAAGAGAGGGTAGTCTACAGGGAGGAGAGGGTAGTCTACAGGGAGCAGAGGGTAGTCTACAGGGAGGAGAGGGTAGTCTACAGGCAGGAGAGGGTAGTCTACTAGGGATAAGATGTCTTAGAAGCATAGTGTGATTAGGCCTATAAAGGTTACAGTTATTTGTTTTAATGCCTGTAGACAGTGAGTTTTCAGCCAAAGGGAGGGTATTTTTTGGGTTAAACTTTTTAACTTCATATTTTTTTCTACAAAAATGTGTCATTTTCAAATATGTAGACAGACACTGGTATTTTGCTGGAGGTAATGAATATTACGTTGAATAGTGATGGAATTGCCCAACCCCCTAGAGTCTATTAATGCACCGGTGAGTCAATCTAAGTAACAAAATAAAAAAAATCCCCATCAAAATCCATCAGTTTAAACTAGAGATGTCTTAATCCACCGCATTCACCTATGTCGCCCTTCTGCATCTGTGGCGGAAAGTGGGAGAGCTACAGTGCTGTTTGTCAGAACAGGAGACATCTCGATAATGGGTCTCACGAAAACGTCTCTAGCATCCGAACGGTTTGGCCTACAAACTAATATGACCACTCTAAAGAAAGGGGAGACTCGATGGTGTTCTCCGTTTTGTCACAGAATTCGTCTAAAGATGACTCCTACAAAAGTTTTTTAGAAAAGTAGTTTTTTGCCCCCAAAAAAGGGGTTAAATATGTCAAGAAAAATAAATATTTCCTGAGGTTTCTATCTTATATCTCCTATATATAGGACAGATGCTTCAAAACCTTAAGAAATTGTTTTTTAACTTTCTATTTTGCCATATATGTATGTGCTATTCAATGTATTTCTATGGGCTATAGTAGTAAAGGCCAAATGCAAAATGTTTATTTTGATACCAAAAAGGGTCCTAATTTTTTAAAATCAAGTAGCTAAATATTCCATATGTCATCTTAGAACCCCCCCCCCCCCCCCCCCCCCCCAACGGCTTAGACCATTAAGAATAGCCCTGTAAGAAGAGTGCCCCTCTACTGATCTTCCAAAACCACTTCCAGCAGCATCTGGTTTCCCATCAAGTGACTGGCCAGGACCAACCCTGCTTTAGTTCAAAGGCAAGCCAGAAGTGTGATGCAGGGTGGTATGCTGCTGGTATGCAGCTGAGATTGATACATAGTTGAATTGTCTTGGACAAAACATAAATGCATGTAACATGAAAAAATGCATCAATACAGTATACAAATATAGCAGGAACATTTCCAGAAAGATCGGAAAACCTTACCTTATTTTGTTCATCTTTATCGGTTCGTTGCTTTAGTGAACTGACAGTTTCAGAAATTCCTATTAGTGAACTGACAGATGCACTGACAGGTGCACACAGTTCAAAAGGAACAAAAAAAGCCAACCCTAGTCATAGCAGAATGACAAGCAACAACATAACAAAACACATAAAAGGAATTCACTGGAGGAGACATGAGAAGTGGGGTAGACCTAACCTTTCTTTATGTCAATATTGTTTACCAGAAGCTGTTTGAGTTCAATTGACCTGAAACATCAAGGCACGGGTATCACCCAACCTGGACTCAGGGGTAAATGTAACATATTAAACGTAAATCTGGAACACTTCAATTAAGATTATAAATAATGTTTTGTAATGGTATGGATAATATGGTATAATATGTAACAAATAACAATTAGTATGATATGTTACGAATTCCAATTTGTTGTTGCTAATGTTAGCTAGGTGGCTAATTCTAATGTTAGCTAGGTGGCTAATGTTAGCTAGGCTAGGGGTTAGAGGTCAAGGTTAGGCTGCAGCACCGCCCGATTAATATATATATATTTTTAATTCCATGACAATTGTGAACTAGGCCTTCATTACTCCTGTATGAGTGGAGAAAAATAGGAGTGCTGATCTGGGATCAGTTTTCCTCTACATCATAATGAATAAGATTATATGGACAGATCCTAGATCCACACTCCTACTCTGAGATGCTTTGTGGATATGGGTTCAATCACAGAGCCCTTAATCATTTAGCATACATTCTTATCCAGAGTGATTTACAGGAGTAATTTGGGTTAAGTGCCTTGCTAAAGGACACATCAATAGATATTTCACCTAGTCGGCTCTGGGATTACAACCAGCAATATTTACACTTACTGGCCAAATGTTCTTAACTGCTAGGCTATCTGCCGCTAGGCAACCCAGATCTTCCATTTAAGTATAAATAGAATGGGAATCCACTCCTTTACTGGATTTTCTATGGTTTGAAATACAGTAGTATTAAACAGTGGTCTCTAGCTATGCTGCTCATGCTAATCACTGGGGTGATTGACCTCTGCCTACTCCTTTAACATTTGACCCCCAACATACAGGAACACAGCTGTCACTTACTTCACAAATAAAGCTTTGAGTCTGTTTTCAATAATTTAGTACATGACCCAGTGGATACATCAGTTGTATTTTTTTTTACCTTTATTTAACTAGGCAAGTCATTTAAGAACACATTCTCATTCACAATGACGACCTACAACGGCCAAACCCAGACAGCGCTGGGCCAATTGTGCACCACCTTATGGGACTCCCAATCACAGCTGGTTGAGATACAGCCTGGATTTGAACCAGTGTCTGTAGTGGGGGAGCCCAAACGGCATACCCTCATTTCACCATGTGGTGTATGAATTTCCTTGGGACATGAATCTGTCGACCAATGTGAAGAACAACAACTCTGTTGGCCAGTCAAAAATGTGATTGGATAACGTCCTCAATTTATATTTCCTGTTTGTAGGTCCTTCGGCCTGTTTCTATAGACCTATTGTAAATATATTCAACTTGGAGGGGGCAGTCTCACTTAAGAGCTTACTGTAGGTAAATCCATTGAGCTAATATTATTCTGTCTATAAACGTTGTCTATTACTAGCAGTACCATATCACCAAGTAAAAGTCTGAGTATGTGTAAATGTACTTGGCAAATTATTCTACTGTATTTCAACAACCTGTACAGGTAACTTACAACCACAGGGAGGCACTACTGTATTATGTGGGCTGTTGACCACTTCTGCACATCACATTGGTGTTTATCTATGCATATCTGAATATACTTTAAAGCTCACTCATTTTAATAAGGCTACCTACCTATTCACTTTTACCTCATCATTATTCTGTAACTGTAACTTCACTGTAACTTTAGTTGCAAATGATAGAAAATGCAGGCATAATCAAATATGGAAAACATATAGAGTGTGTGTGGTGCTCTCTAGAGTTATGTTAAATAGATCAACCTTTTCCTATGCTAGACATCAAGTTGTCAATGCTCAATAAGACCCTAATGGCTAAGTGGAAGGTTTCAGCCAATGGGTTCCATTCCCCCTGGCACATCCCATGGCTCCAGTACACCAATACTCTTCACCTCGGGATTCATGTTTCAGACATGGCAACCCTGGAAGAACAGCCACACGACCAAGTAAATAATCCACACGAATCAAGATGACCCTGACTTTTTGGTGCAGTAAGGACACACTTCTGAAAGATTCCAGGAAGAAACATCTCATGTACTTATTTGGTTCTGGGGTAGTAAGTTGGTGGTAAGTTGTTAATGCAATTGTAAATACTGCAACATGCATTTGTTGACTATGTTCTATTTCATAAAGTTTTAGAGATAAAGAGAATGGGTGTTTGTGTAGAACACTGGTCATATAGGCACAACACAAGTGTATCCATGCGACCCATCAAATATATATTTTTTGCACTTAGAATCAGTAAAAAAACAGCAGGTTTCCACTTTAACCTTAGTGGCGACCCATTTGGACAGTTACAGTGCATTCGGAAAGTATTCTGACCACTTGACTTTTTCCACCTTTTGTTATGTTACAGCCTTATTCTTAATTAGATGTATTTTTTATTATGTCATCGATCTACACCAAATACCTCAACAATAATAAAGCGACAAACTTTTTAAAATTAATATTCACTACAAATAAAAAACAAAAATACCTTATACATCTAAGTATTCAGACCCTTTGCTATGAGTTCGAAATTGAGCTCAGGTGCATTCTGTTTCCATTGACCATCCTTGAGATGTTTCTACAACTTGACTGGAATCCATCTGTTGTAAATTCAATGGATTGGACATGATTTGGAAAGGGACACACCTGTCTATATAAGGTCGCACGGTTGACAGTGCCATGAGGTCGAAGGAATTGTTCATAGAGCTCCGAGACAGGATTTGTGCAGCATTGAAGGTCCCCAAGAACACAGTTGCCTCCATCATTCTTAAATGGAAGAATTCTGCAACCACCAAGACTCTTCCTAGAGCTGGCCGCCCAGCCAAACTGAGCAATGGGGGGAGAAGGGCCTTGGTCAGGGAGGTGACCAAGAACCCAATGGTCACTCTGACAGAGCTACAGAGTTCCTCTGCGGAGATGGGAGAACCTTCCAGAAGGACAACGATCTCTGCAGCACTCCACCAATCAGGCCTTTATGGTAGTGGCCAGACGGAAGCTACTCCTCAGCAAAATGCACATGACTGCTCACTTGGAGTTTGACAAAAAGCACCTAAAACCTCTCAGACCATGAGAAACAATTTTCTCTGGTCTGATGAAACCAAGATTGAACTCTTTGGCCTGAATACCAAGCATCACGTCTGGAGGAAACCTAGCACCATCTCTGCTGTGAAGCAGGGTGGTGGCTGCATGGTGGTGGCTGCATCATAACGTGGGGATGTTTATCAGCGACAGGGATTGGGAGACTAGTCAGGATCGAGGGAAATATGAACGGAGCAAAGTACAGAGAGATTCTGGATGGAAACCTGCTCCAGTGCACTCAGGACCTCAGACTGGGGCGAACGTTTACCTTCCAACAGGACAACGACCCTAAGCACGCAACCAAGACAAGGCAGGAGTTGCTTCGGGACATGTCTATGAATTTCCTTAAGTGGCCCTGTGCAGCGACGCTCCCCATCCAACCTAACAGAGCTTGAGAGGATCTGCAGAGAATGTGAGAAACTCCCCAATTAAAGGGGTGCCAAACTTGTAGCGTCATACCCAAGAAGACTCGAGGTGTAATCACTGCCAAAGGTGCTTCAGCAAAGTACCGAGTAAAGAGTCTGAATACTTATGTAAACGTCACATTTTCTTTTTAATACACTTTGTCATCATGTGGTATTGTGTATAGATTGATCAAAAAAACAAAAAATTTAATCATTTTTAGAATAAGGCTGTGTCGTAATTTAAGGGGTTTAATTTAATAAGGGGTCGAAATACTTTCCAAACGCACTCTATATGCCTGCTTTCTGATGTTCTGATGTTGTGTGGTTATTAGGGCACGTTTATCAGTTAGCTCTGATTTAGGCGGGGTTCAATGAAGGGAATGCCTGGAATGTGTCAGTGCCAGGCGTCCTTGTGGTTGGTGGAACACTGGGCGGCCTGGGAAGGGGCTGGGCACTACATGTCTGGCATATTACCATGGTTGCATTGTTGTCCCTCTTTTTAGATCCCGAAAGTGAATTGAATACCTGTTATTGTTAGGTCATATTAGTTTGGTATAGGTTACGGCCAGATAGAAGCCTGTGCTCGTTCTGGGTCAATAAACCATATAATTCATAAAAATCAATCAAGAAATGTTGTGGACATTCTCTCATTTATGATCTTTCGAGGTCATTACAATAAGTTAAAACCCATTGGTAATTGATGATGGGTAAATCATTAAATGTGTATACTGCATTAAGGCATTGCAATCAACGAGAATCCTTAAAGGAAAACTTTTGGTATTTGTATTTGTTTCATTAGGCCATTGTTGACATAGTCTCAAAATGTTTTGCTTGTCAACAATAAACTTTTCAAGATATATAACTTTCAAAATGCAGAAATCATCCCTGTATGATGCATTTTGTATCATATGATGCTACGTTTTGAATCACATTGAGTTACTGAGACTGACAGCCTCCTATCTTATCCTCTCCTCGGCTGCTGCAGCGCCTCTATATGGATGTGGCAGGGAGGGTCTGATCCATGGGCAGCCTGCCAGGCAGGCTGTGCCTCCTCCACACTGAGCCAGCACTATGCACCATTACCTCTCCTCTGCTCTACCCATCAGACACCATCACCATCTTTTTCACCCAACACAGAGCGTCTCACACCCCTTAGATATCCCTCACATGGACGTTCCCCAATAGGGTCCATGCAGACACACACACACCAAATCCAATCAGTTTTCCAAGTCGATTCAATGTCATCACACATACATTTTTTTGTTGTTCAAATCAAGTGGAAACTATGTTGATTCAAAAGTTTTTGCCCAGTGGGCAGGGTCATATTCATCTGGGCACACCTTAACAAAACAATTTGCAATGGAAAGCAAGAAGGAGTGTTTCTTATCGGACAAGTTCAGATAGTAGTGCCATGTTTCAGTCCATAATCTTTATCTTGGTGCCTAACAAGTACGACCCAATGTGCACTCTGCTTTGGCTTAAAAAGGGTTTTATACACCTCACTCCACCTCTAACCACATGATCTCCCCTGGTTAAGCTCATTGATGCCCCTACTTGCCTCCAACTCTTCCCCTGCACAAACACGTTTTAAAATGCATGCAGGACCTAAGTGGATATCTAGGAGGCATGTGAATTAGATTGTCAACACAGGGTGTTAGGAGACTTCCCCTTATCCTAGTCTGGCTATGCTATGACTTAAGGAGTCCAGGGCAGGTTAATGTGGGGTTACCCATTAGTTTTTATCTCCGAATTGTACGTCAGTCGGGCCAATTAGTGGTCTGACGTGATGTTGAGGTCGCCTCCGGGATTCCGGAACGCTGAAATCCACATTGGTTCTGGAATGCTGAAATTCCCAGAAATCCATGATCTCCTCAGAGCTGCTTCATACAGATCTACTTACTGTTTAACCCAGATCTACCAGAGGCTGACAATAGAAGATCAATGCTGAACAATGCAATACAATTACATGACAAATGTTGTACATTACCACATCTTATAATAAGGGTCTGACAAAACACGAACGTTTCAGAATATCTATATATTTTTTATATTTTTATAGCGAAACACAATATTTTTGACAGCAGAAACATTGTCTACAAATCCAGGTGCAACATATACATGGTTGTACTGTAAATATATAGTGAGACACCGCTTTATTTCTGTATGCCTACCAAGAAAATAAAGACACTGGTTGGTGAAACAGCGGACGGCCTGGGAAGGGGCTGGGCACTACATGTCTGGTATATATCGATGGTTGCATTGTTATCCCTCTTTTTAGGTCCCGACAGTGAATTGAATACCTGATATTGTTATGTAGTATTTATTTGGCATAGGTTACGGCCAGACAGAAGCCTGTGCTCGTTCTGGGTCAGTAAACTATTCAATTCATAAAAAAACTCAAGAAATTTTGTGTACATTCTCTCATTTATGATCTTTCGAGGTCATTACAATAAGTTAAAACCCATTGGTAATTGATGATGGGTAAATCATTAAATGTTTATACTGCATTAAGGCATTGCAATCAACGAGAATCCTTAAAGGAAAACTTTTGGTATTTGTATTTGTTTCATTAGGCCATTGTTGACATAGTCTCAAAATGTTTTGCATGTCAGCAATAAACTTTTCAAGATATGTAACTTTCAAAATGCAGAAATCATCCCTGTATGATGCATTTTGTATCATATGATGCTACGTTTTGAATCACATTGAGTTACTGAGACTGACAGCCTCCTATCTTATCCTCTCCTCGGCTGCTGCAGCGCCTCTATATGGATGTGGCAGGGAGGGTCTGATCCATGGGCAGCCTGCCAGGCAAGCTGTGCCTCCTCCACACTGAGCCAGCACTATGCACCATTACCTCTCCTCTGCTCTACCCATCAGACACCATCACCATCTTTTTCACCCAACACAGAGCGTCTCACACCCCTTAGATATCCCTCACATGGACGTTCCCCAATAGGGTCCATGCAGACACACACACACCAAATCCAATCAGTTTTCCAAGTCGATTCAATGTCATCACACATACATTTTTTTGTTGTTCAAATCAAGTGGAAACTATGTTGATTCAAAAGTTTTTGCCCAGTGGGCAGGGTCATATTCATCTGGGCACACCTTAACAAAACAATTTGCAATGGAAAGCAAGAAGGAGTGTTTCTTATCGGACAAGTTCAGATAGTAGTTCTGTGTTTCAGTCCATAATCTTCCTCTTGGTGCCTAACAAATACGACCCAGTGTGCACTCTGCTTTGGCTTAAAAAGGGCTTTATACACCTCACTCCACCTCTAACCACATGATCTCCCCTGGTTAAGCTCATTGATGCCCCTACTTGCCTCCAACTCTTCCCCTGCACAAACACGTATTAAAATGCATGCAGGAGCTAAGTGGATATCTAGGAGGCATGTGAATAAGATCGTCAACATAGGGTGTTAGCAGACTTCCCCTTATCCGGCTATGCTATGACTTAAGGAGTCCAGGGCAGGTTAATGTGGGGTTACCCATTAGTTTTTTTTCTCCGAATTGTACGTCAGTCGGGCCAATTAGTGGTCTGACATGTGATGTTGAGATCGCCTCCGGGATTCCGGAACGCTGAAATCCACATTGGTTCTGGAATGCTGAAATTCCCAGAAATCCATGATCTCCTCAGAGCTGCTTCATACAGATCTACTTACTGTTTACCCCAGATCTACCAGAGGCTGACAATAGAAGATCAATGCTGAACAATGCAATACAATTACATGACAAATGTTGCACATTACCACATCTTATAAGGGTCTGACAAAACACGAAAGCTCAGATTATCTAGATGTTTTTATATTTTTGTAGCAAAAAACAATATGTTTGACCACAGAAACATTGTCTACAACTCCAAATGAGAAATATAAATGGTTGTACTGCAAATGTACAGTGAGGCACCTCTTTATTTCTGTATGCCTACCAAGAAAATAAAGACACTAGTGTACAGCTTTTGTTCATTCTCCATCAATTATATATATATATAAAAAAGTCAATATACAGAGTCAATGTACAGATGCAGTTGATCCAGAATGTCACAAAAAAGTCATTCAGACAACACAATGTGAGGAAAGACAGATAGTGTATAAGGTTCTTAATGGGCCCATGAGTTTGTCCTCGGTAAACATGCAAGTTGTACACGTTACAGAAAAGCCAACAACTTCAGCATAGTTGAGAGCCACTTTGCACTGTACATTTATGGTACCTGTCTATTTATGCTACCAAACAAAAGAAAATCAAGTTTGATAATTCCTAGACACAGTTTACTATGAATTTCCAGTCCATTTCTCATGCCAATAACTGGTGAGGGAGGCAAGGTTTCTGCTTACCCTCAAATGTCAAACATTTTAGGTGATGAGATCCAGATACATTACACAGGTAAGTGTATCTAAGTACACTGCTGTTCAAAAGCTTGGGGTCACTTAGAAATGTCCTTGTTTTTGAAACAAAAGCAATTTTTTTGTCTATTAAAATAACATCAAATTGATCAGAAATACAGTGTAGACATTGTTAATGTTGTAACTGACTATTGTAGCTGGAAACAGACGATTTTTAATGGAATATCTACATAGGCGTACAGAGGCCCATTATCAGCAACCATCACTCCTGTGTTCCAATGGCACGTTGTGTAAGCTAATCCAAGTTTACCATTTTAAAAGGCTAAATGATCACTAAAAAACCCTTTTGCAATTATGTTAGCACAGCTGAAAACTGTCGTGCGGATTAACGAAGCAATAAGAATGGCCTTCTTTAGACTAGTTGAGTATCTTGAGCATCAGTATTTGTGGGTTTGATTACAGGCTCAAAATGGCCAGAAACAAAAACCTTTTTCTGAAACTCGTCAGTCTATTCTTGTTCTGAGAAATGAAGGCTATTTCATGTGATAAATTGCCAAGAAACTGAAGATCTCGTACAATGCCGTGTACTACTCCCTTCACAGAACAGCGCAAACTGTCTCTAACCAGAATAGAAAGAGGAGTGGGAGGCCCCGGTGCACAACTGAGCAAGAGGACAAGTACAGTAGAATGTCAAGTTTAAGAAACAGACACATCACATGTCCTCAACTGGCAGCTTCATTAAATAGTACCCACACAACACCAGTCTCAACGTCAACAGTGAAGATGCGACTCCAGACTGCTGGCCTTCTAGGCAGAGTTGCAAAGAAAAAGCCATATCTCAGACTTGCCAATGAAAAGAAAAGATTAAGATGGGCAAAAGAACACAGACAATGGACAGAGGAACTCTGCCTAGAAGGCCAGCATCCCGGAGTCGCCTCTTCACTGTGACTGGTGTTTTGCGGGTACTATTTAATGAATCTGCCAGTTGAGGACTTGTGAGGCGTCAGTTTCTCAAACTAGACACTCTAATGTACTTGTCCTCTTGCTCAGTTGTGGACTGGGGCCTCCCACTCCTCTTTCTATTCTGGTTAGAGACAGTTTGCGCTGTTCTGTGAAGGGAGTAGTACACAGAGTTGTACGAGATCTTCAGTTTCTTGGCAATTTCTTGCATGGAATAGCCTTCATTTCTCAGAACAAGAATAGACTGACGAGTTTCAGAAGAAAGGTTTTTGTTTCTGGCCATTTTGAGCCTGTAATCAAACCCACAAATGCTGATGCTCCAGATACTCAACTAGTCTAAAAAAGGCCAGTTGTATTGCTTCTTTAATCAGAACAGCAGTTTTCAGCTGCGCTAACATAATTGCAAAAGGGCTTTCTAATGATCACTTTTAAAATTATAAGCTTGGATTAGCTAACACAACATTCCATTGGAACACAGGAGTGATGGTTGCTGATAATGGGCCTCTGTACGCAGATATATGTAGATATTCCATAAAAAATCTGCCGTTTCCAGCTACAATAGTCGGTTACAACATTAACAATGTCTAACAAGGTCTACACTGTATTTTTGATCAATTTGATGTTATTTTAATGAACAAAAAATTAGATTTTCTTTCAAAAACAAGGAACTTTCTAAGTGACCCCAAACTTTTGAATGGTAGTGCACATGAAAAAGTAAAAATGTTTCTTGGAATTGGAGAAGGATGCTTGTCTCTCAAAGATTGAGCATGTTGATCTGCAGTTTTTCTGAGGGCTTTATCTTTCTGTGCAAGAGAGGGTAAACTCCTGGTGGTTGTTAGCTCTATACTGGGTTAATTGATTTAGAGGCCAACAGAGGCCATGTTCTTTTGCTGAAACTAATCATAGGACTCTCCTCTAATGAACCTTTCAAGTGACATCACGATAACAGTTACATTTTCACTTAGGACCTTACCCATTTCACATTGCTATCTTAAAAAGAAAATATTTCATGATTTTGAGGATGAATTGTTTGCTCGCTTTATACATGAATACAACTTGATAGGAACCAGATATGGCATTATTTAATGACGCCTCAAATAAACATTCTGTATACAAAGTTAAAATATTCAAATACAGGGTTTCATGAAATAATTTCATATATACATTTTTTTATGATGAACTAAATTGCCTATATAAAGTGTACATATACACAGTACCATTCAGTCAGAATGGGTTAAGAAACGAATGGTTCTGCAGATATAAAAAAATAAGGATGGATATACGGTCAGGTCCATAATTATTGGCACCCTTGTTAAAGAGGAACAGAAAATAAATCATACAAACTGCATGCTAATTATTATTATTTTTTTATCATATTATTTTACACTCAGGGAAAGGGCTTTTGTTTAATAAGTAATAAAACAAATCCAAGAAAGATAGGGGTTAAATGTATTGTCACCGCTGTTTTAAGTACTACAGCACCCTCCCCTTGCGAGGATAACAGCACGGAGTCTTTTTCTCAAATGTTTTATGAGATTGGAGAATACATTGGGAGGGATCTTAGATCGTTCCTCCATACAGAATCTTTCCAGATCCTTGGCATCCTTCGTCTGTGCTTATAGAATGCCCTCTTCAATTCAAACCGCAGGTTTTCAATGGGGTTCAAGTGGAGGCTGAGATGGCCATTGCAAAATGTTGATTTTGTGGTCAATAAACAATTTCTTTGTAGATTTTGATGTGCGCTGTGGTTATTGTCTTGCTGGAAGATCCAGTTACGTCAAAGTGTCTCCTGGCAGAGGCAAACCAGGTTTTTGGCTACAATCTTCTGGTAATTGGTAAAGTTCACGATGCGGTTGACCTTAACAAGGGCCACAGGACCAGTGGATACAAAATGGCCCCATAACATCAAAGATGCATCATCATATTTTACCATAGGTATGAGGAACTTTTATGCATATGCTTCAGTTTTTTAGACCAAACCGACCTCTGGTGTACTTAACCAAAGAGCTCTATTTTGATGTCACCTCTTTCTCTGAGCAAATGTATTAGTACAAAATAATATGTCTTTTTTTTTGCATACACTATAGCTCAGTATTTCTATTATTTATTTTGTGCAGTCTTTTTAGTTCATATTTATCAAGGGTGCCAATCATTTTGGATCTGACAGTATATTGAGGTTTTTCATAATGCAAATGTTGAAGTCAGAGCCCCGTCGTGTACAGAGGGGAAGAACAGTATTAGACAATGTGTGTTTGATCAGCAAAATAAAACATGTAAAAACATGAAATTCATTATATATTTCATATTCACTTACAACAGTTTTAGTCCAGAGCCATGCATGGCCCATCATCTCAGCAACAGTAACAAGATGGACTTTCAGTGCCAATTTACAAGTCAACAAATACAGTGATTTGTTTCACGTTCCTTGTGTCAGAGAAACCATGGCCCTCCTCAGGAACAACAGGCCTGCTTCCCATTTCCTAGGTTTCATTGCATGCCTTACGTGTAGTTTGTAGTTGACCATTACTGTGCATTCCTCCTCCCCATGTAGAGAACACACACATACAAACACAAAACAACCTCACTCCACGAATCAGCTCCATCCAACAAGCGTCGTTAGCTGACTTACCCACTTGGGGGAACTTTGTACATATCTGTCACAAAAATGGAGCATCCACAATAGATGAACATGAATGAATTCCATGCAGGACGAGGAGGGAGGGGGCATGGACTTCTCCTCCAGCCTGAAGGTCTATCAGAACTGAGGCGTATTGCTACCTCTCTGGGGCAGTGTTTTAGAAGACACAAAGCAAGTCCTCATCTCTCCTAGACAGTACTCTCCATGACCCACTCTTGGCTGTCGAAGGTCCCCTTGCTCCCCCCCATATCCCCTTCCTCATCACACTGTAGCAGCATGCCGTTCACAGACAGGCTCCTCTTAGTCCAGATGTTGCTGATGCGCCGTGGGTAACTGCACACCGGCGTTGTGGCTGTGGAGGTGCTAGAGGCCATCGCTTGGTCTGTTTGTTGATCTGTATCCATACAGTCCCCCATGTCAAACGACTGGCTCCTTTTTGGTTTGGAGTCATGAGACAGCATGAGCAACCGGCTCAGCCGCGAGTCCATTGTCCGGCCCAGTAGGGGCTCCCTGTCCGTGTGGGGCCTATCGCCACCCGCCACCGGGGTGCTACTGCTGGATGAGGGCTCCCCCAGGTCTCCCCTGCCCTGGGCACCCCGGAGCTCTAGGGAGTTGAAGGCCCCCAGCAGGTGATCCAGGTTTGCCCTGGGCTTAGAGGGGGCAGCCTGCCTCCACATAATGGCCAGGGTGCTGTTGGGACTGTAGGAACCCTCCCCGACCACCGAGCCCCCCGATGAGGATGAGGACGAGGTGCTCTGGAGGGATCCACATTTAAACTCCACCACTTCATCCTGGAGGGTCACTTTGGCCTTTGGTTTGGGCAGGGGAAGGGGCACGCCGTTCTGTCCCAGCCGTCCCCCATTGGTCTGTGAGTGGGTGTCACTTACGCTGGTCAGCTTGCCGCTCCCCCCGATGCCACCCCCCTCATGGTCGGTGGCCTTGTAGCGCACCATCAGGATAACGATGAAGACGAGTAGCGTCGCCACGATGATGCCACCCACCACCAGGATCATGGTGCCCCCCAGAAACTGGCTGTGGAGAGACTGGCACTGTGTGTAGTCGTCGCGGGTAAAGAACTGGGCACAGCCCACCACGTTGGTGGCCGTCAGGGTGGTGGCGGTGTCGTCCCAGGCAGCTAGGACACACAAGTCGTACTTGGTCCCCGACACCAGGTTGGTCACCAGGAAGGCCTGGCTGGAGGCCGGGATCATCCTATAGAAACGGAGAGGAAGAGTTAAACATGGTGATGACTGAGTCGAGTCAGCATAATCATTGTTGGACATCCGTGAAAACCTGTGAAAGTCAGCTGTGAAAACCTACTACATTTGATACAATTTAATTGATTTGGAGGATAATGTTATTAACATGCATCTTTCTTAACACCATGCATTTCATATCAATACAAAACTGTGCTTGAGTGTTCTTTATGATGCCATTTCCACTGAAAGAACAGCAGGGCTTCTGTGTTCTTAGGTTCATTCCTGAGGAGTTGTCCAGTGTTAAGTCTCTTTGTGGTTGAGGTTCTACTCTAACAGACAGACAGCTGTAATTGGCTTTATCTCTCTAAACCATCTGTCCTGCTGCAGCAAACAGACGCTCCACCCCATGTCTGAGCCATGGAGATGTGAGAAGAATAAATAACCAGAACACAGAGGAAAAGAGTGAAAAAAGAGAGAAAGAGAGGGAAAAGGAGAAGATTGAAAGGCTTCTGTAACAGCTAGAGCCTCAGATACCTATGTTGCTCAGGCGAGTCTTAGTCCGCTTATAAGGCAGGAACCTGTCTGAGAACATGATGAGTTATGTCCAGGGAACTGGCTCGGAGCTGTTCGACAACATCAATCATTCAGTCACAGTAGCTGGTCATGCACACCCATGTAGTATGTTGGCCATAAACACCCATGTGATAAGCTGGCCATAAACACCCATGTGATAAGCTGGCCATCAACACCCATGTGATAATATATAACCATATAATAACTATAACCAATGATGCCATACCTTTTTTTCACATTGTTCTGTGTTTTCTGATAACTCACTCCTGTTGTACCAACAGCGACTATTAAAACCTTCCCCAACTAGAAACCGTGGATTGATGGCAGCATTCACGCAAAACTGAAAGCGTGAACCACTGTTTTTAATCAGGGAAGGCGACCGGAAACATGACCGAATACAACAGTGTAGCTATTCCCTCCACAAGACAATCTAACAAGCTAAGCGTCAGTACAGAGACAAAGTGGAGTCGCAATTCAAAGGCTCAGACACGAGAGGTATGTGGTATGGTCTACAGTCAATCACGGACTATAAAAAGAAAACTCTTCACCGCAGCCAATGTGAGTAAAACATTTAAACGTATTAACCCTTGCAAGGCTGCCGGCCCAGACGGCATCCCTAGCCACGTCCTCAGAGCATGCGCAGACCAGCTGGCTAGTGTGTTTTCATACATATTCAATCAATCCCTATCCCAGACTGCTGTTCCCACATGCTTCAAGAGGGCCACCATTGTTCCTGTTCCCAAGAAAGCTAAGGTAACTGAGCTAAACGACTATCGCCCTGTAGCACTCACTTCCGGCATCATGAAGTGCTTTGAGAGACTGGTCAAGGATCATATCACCTCCACCCTACCTGACACCCTAGACCCACTCCAATTTGCTTACCACCCCAATAGGTCCACAGACGACACAATCGCAATCACGCTGCACACTGCCCTAACCCATCTGGACAAGAGGAATACCTATGTAAGAATGCTGTTCATCGACTACAGCTCAACATTTAGCACCATAATACCCTCCAAACTCATCATTAAGCTCGAGACCCCTGGTCTCGACCCCGCCCTGTGCAACTGGGTCCTGGACGGGACGCCCCCAGGTGGTGAGGGTAGGAAACATCTCCACCTCGCTGATCCTCAACACTGGGGCCTCACAAGGGTGTGTTCTGAGCCCTCTCATCCTGTACTCCCTGTTCATCCATGACTGCGTGGCCATGCACACCTCCAACTCAATCATCAAGTTTGCAGACAACATTACAGGTGGTAGGCTTCATTACCAACAACGATGAGACGGCCTACAGGGAGGAGGTGAGGGCCCTCGGAGTGTGGTGTCAGGAAAATAACCTCACACTCAACGTCAACAAAACAAATGAGATGATCGTGGACTTAAGGAAACAGCAGAGGGAGCATCCCCCTTTCCACATCAACGGGACAGTAGTGGAGAAGGTGGAAAGTTTTAATTTCCTCGGCGTACACATCACAGACAAACAAACTGAAATGGGCCACCCACACAGACAGCGGGGTGAAGAAGGCGCAACAGCGCCTCTTCAACCTCAGGAGGCTGAAGAAGTTTGGCTTGTCACCAAAAACACTCACAAACTTTTAAAGATGCACAATTGAGAGCATCCTGTCGGGCTGTATCACCACCTGGTATGGCAACTGCTCCGCCAACAACCGTAAGGCTCTCCAGAGGGTAGTGAGGTCTGCACAATGCATCACTGGGGGAAAACTACCTGCCCTCCAGGACACCTACACCACCCGATGTCACAGGAAGGCCAAAAAGATCATCAAGGACAACAACGACCTGAGCCACTGCCTGTTCACCCCGCTATCATCCAGAAGGCGTGGTCAGTACAGGTGCATCAAAGCTGGGACTGAGATGCTGAAACAGCTTCTATCTCAAGGCCATCAGACTGTTAAACAGCCATCACTAACATTGAGTGGCTGCTGCCAACATACTGACTCAAATCTCTAGACACTTTAATAATTAAAAATTGGATGCAATAAATGTATCACTAGTCACTTTAAACAATGCCACTTTATACGTATAATGTTTACATACCCTACATTACTCATCTCACATGTACAGTGGGGCAAAAAAGTATTTAGTCAGCCACCAATTGTGCAAGTTCTCCCACTTAAAAAGATGAGAGAGGCCTGTAATTTTCAACAAAGGTACACTTCAACTATGACAGACGAAATGAGAAAAAAAATCCAGAAAATCACATTGTAGGATTTTTAATGAATTTATTTGCAAATTATGGTGGAAAATAAGTATTTGGTCAATAACAAAAGTTTATCTCAATACTTTGTTATATACCCTTTGTTGGCAATGACAGAAGTCAAACGTTTTCTGTAAGTAAGTTAAGGTTTTCACACACTGTTGCTGGTATTTTGGCCCATTCCTCCATGCAGATCTCCTCTAGAGCAGTGATGTTTTGGGGCTGTTGCTGGGCAACACAGACTTTCAACACCCTCCAGAGATTTTCTATGGGGTTGAGATCTGGAGACTGGCTAGGCCACTCCAGGACCTTGAAATGCTTCCTACGAAGCCACTCCTTCGTTGCCCGGGCGGTGTGTTTGGGATCATTGTCATGCTGAAAGACCCAGCCACGTTTCATCTTTAATGCCCTTGCTGATGGTAGGCTTTGTTACTTTGGTCCCAGCTCTCTGCAGGTCATTCACTAGGCCCCCCCGTGTGGTTCTGGGATTTTTGCTCACCGTTCTTGTGATCATTTTGACCCTACGGGGTGAGGTCTTGCGTGGAGCCCCAGATCGAGGGAGATTATCAGTGGTCTTGTATGTCTTCCATTTCCTAATAATTGCACCCACAGTTGATTTCTTCAAACCAAGCTGCTTACCTATTGCAGATTCAGTCTTCCCAGCCTGGTGCAGGTCTACAATTTTGTTTCTGGTGTCCTTTGACAGCTCTTTGGTCTTGGCCATAGTGGAGTTTGGAGTGTGACTGTTTGAGGTTGTGGACAGGTGTCTTTTATACTGATAACAAGTTCAAACAGGTGCCATTAATACAGGTAACGAGTGGAGGCCAGAGGATCCTCTTAAAGAAGAAGTTACAGGTCTGTGAGAGCCAGAAATCTTGCTTGTTTGTAGGTGACCAAATACTTATCTTCCACCATAATTTGCAAATAAATTCATTAAAAATCCTACAATGTGATTTTCTGGATTTTTTTCCCTCATTTTGTCTGTCATAGTTGAAGCGTACCTATGATGAAAATTACAGGCCTCTCTCATCTTTTTAAGTGGGAGAACTTCCACAATTGGTGTCTGACTAAATACTTTTTTGCCCCACTGTATATACTGTACTCTATACCATCTACTGCATCTTGCCTATGTCGTTCGGCCATCGCTCATCCATATATTTATATGTACATATTCTTATTCATTCCTTTACACTTGTGCGTGCGTATAAGGTAGTTGTTGTGAAATTGTTAGATTACTTGTTAGATTTTACTGCATGGTCGGAACTAGAAGCACAAGCACTTCACTACACTCGCATTAACATCTGCTAACCATGTGTATGTAACCAAAATAATGTGATTTGAATTTTATTTTATTTGATCAAAAGTTGATAATATTAAACGTTTTGGTCCTCAGGGGATGTAATCTATTACACAGTGATAATTGCTTGCTTGGTATAGGCATGGGATGGAGGGAAATTCCAGTGCTTAGTGAATATTTTGCCAGGCACTGCTCTGTCCTGTGACTGATTCATGTCAGCCCGTCTGTGTTGAATGTTTCATTCAGCTGAATTAAAATACATCGGGACAAAGTGGAACTCAGGAAAAAAACGTCTGGCTGTGCTTATCACAAGGAGATGAATACAAGTTTTTTTCCCTACACCCTTTGGGCATCGAAAGGCAATTTGGAGATTGCTTTAAATCGTTTCCAGTGAAGGCATGAGGCCATAACATTAATCAGCGCGAGAGAGGATGTGAGTCCTTAAACATTGCTTCTGGGAAGGAAAAGTAGTGGGGAAGGGGATAGGGATAGGCACCAGTCAGCCACAGCTACCCTCATCCTCCCAAACAGTTTAAAAGCTATTGTCAGATGCAGTTTCAACACACTTCCTTATTGGCAAGAAAGAAAAAATTACTGAAAACAAACAAACAAATCATTGCTTCAGGTTATAGCATTTCTCCCACTCAACAATCATTAAAGTATTTCATGGCTAATTCCCCCCCAGGAGGACTGTATGATTTCTTAAGGCGGCCTCTTTCTCTGGATAACAGACAAGGTCATGCCAAATGGGTCTCTTGCTCCATTGATTCAGCCTAAATGTCAGGGTGCTGGGAAATGTGATTATGCTTATATAAGCAAAACTCCCTAATGGGCTCTGCACTCCCTGCCAGGGAATTTATTGGGAGATGCTGCTGAATTGTACTATAGCGGTAGTGGGGAGATGAAATGGAACTTGATGCTAGCCTGTGTCTGTGTCCATACCCTTGATGTTACGTTCGTTGGATGATTAGACCAAGGTGCAGCGTGGTACATTTTCCTTTTATTAAATGACACCGGGGAAAAAAACAACAAAATACACAACCGAACGTAAAGTTCTGCAGGGCTAAACAGCAACTATGCAAACACAAGATCCCACAAACTAAGGTGGAAAACAGGCTGCCTAAGTATGATCCCCAATCAGAGACAACGATAGACTCTGATTGGGAACCATTCCCGGCCAGCAAAGAAACAGAAAAACTAGAATGCCCACCCAAATCACACCCCGACCTAACCAAATAGAGAAATAATAAGGCTCTCTAAGGTCAGGGCGTGACACTTGAGTATATATCCTGCCATAAAACATCCTGCTATGGTAACTATAATGGATGAGTGCCTTTTAGAAAAACAGCTAACTTTGGGAGTGTCAAACAGTGCAACTGCAGCATTAGCTCAATGTTTGATTAGTGTTTTGGCTTGTGTTGTTAAGATCGCAGTTGGGTTAGTATCTTGGCTTGTGTTGTTAAGCTCAAGGTTTGGTTAGTATGTTGGCTTCTGTTGCTAAGCACAAGGTTGATTAGTGTTTTGGCTTGTGTTAAGATCAAGGTTTGGTTAGTATGTTGGCTTCTGTTGCTAAGCTCAAGGTTGATTAGTGTGTTGGCTCGTGTTAAGATCAAAGTTTGGTTAGTATGTTGGCTTGTGTTGTTAAGATCGCGGTTAGGTTAGTGTGTTTACTTGTGTTGTTAAGCTCAAGGTTTGGTTCGTGTTTTGGCTTGTGTTAAGCTCAAGGTTTGGTTAGTGGTTTGTCTTGTGTTGTTTTGCATTTACAAATAATAAATAAGCATAACAGAGGTTGTAAACTCTCTTTTTTGAATAACTTTGGCTTTTCAAAGATAATCCTCCTACGAGCACATCACTACACACATCGATTACAATAAGGGTTGTTAAATCCAAAGCTAATGATCACTAGAAAACTATTCATCATAAAGATGACGGCATCACTATCTGCCTGAAACGCACCATTAATATGCAAATGCAGATCCCATTTAATTTCTGTAAAAAGACTCTCTAAACCTCCTGGAATGCCGGAATATTTCATTACGTTATTAATGACATGGGATGTTATCTGTTCACTCATACCCAAATCAGACACATTTTAAAGACCACATTCTCAAGTATTAATGTCTTGGCCTAAGGATAGGTTCAACAGATAAAATATCAAATGGGTCCAGAGCAATGCTCTAGATGGGCAATATCACCATCTTGGTCTAAAGAGTAATGGGTATATCATTTGCGGGGTGCTTATATTTGGCTGTCAAACACTAGTACAAGTGTGTAATGTAAATGTGTTTTTTTGCACGGGCGGGATCACCATTGTGGAGCATGGAGGAACAGGTGTGATAGTGTGGGGGTGCTTTGCTGGTGAAGCTGTCGGTGATTTATTTAGAAGTCAAGTCACACTTAACTAGCATGGCTACCACAGCATTCTGCAGCGTTAGGCAAAGGATGGCTACTTTGAAGAATCTCAAATACAAAATATATTTTGATTTGTTTAACATTTTCTTGGTTACTATATGATTCCGTATGTGTTATTTCATAGTTTTTATGTCTTCATTATTATTCTACAATATAGAAAATAGTAAAAATAAAGAAAAACCCTGGAATGAGTAGGTGTGTTCAAATTTTGACTGGTACTGAATGTGTCAGCAACCACAGCTAATGAAGTCACTGAAACCCTTAACAAGGAGCTGCAGTCAGTTTTGGAATGGATGGCCAGTAATAAACTGGGCCTGAACATATCTAAAACTAAGAGCATTGTATTTTGGTACAAATCACTCTCTAAGCTCTAGACCTCAGCTGAATCTAGTAATGAATGGTGTGGCTGTTGAACAAGTTGAGGAGACTAAACTACTTGGTGTTCCCTTAGATTGGAAACTGTCATGGTCAAAACATATATATTCAATGGCTGTAAAGATGAGGGAGGCCTGTCCATAATAAAGAGATGCTCTGCTTTTCGGACACCACACGCAAGAAAGTCCTGCAGGCTCTAAATTTGTCTTATCTTGATTATTGTCCAGTCATGTGGTCAAGTGCTGAAAATAATACCTAGTTAAGCTGCAGCTGGCCCAGAACAGAGCGTCACGTCTTCCTCTTAATTGTAATCAGACGGCTAATATAAGTACTATGCATGCCAGTCTCTCTTGGTTAAGAGTTGAGGAGAGACAGACTGCATCATTTCCTCTTTTACAAAAAACATGAATGTGTTAAAAATGTCCAATTGTTTGCATAGTCAACTTAGATATAGCTCTGACACACACTCTCACCCCACCAGACATGCCACCAGGGGTCTTTTCACAGTCCCCAAATCCTGAAAAAATTCAAGAAAACAGTATTATATAGAGAAATTACCTGTTTTTTTTTAAACGATAAAGCAATACCTCACGGCACAGTGCCTCTCCCCTATTTGACGTGTAAGTGAATGTATTGATATGTAGGCTATGTGTGCCATTTTTAAATTCATGTAGTTCTGTGCATGAGCTGTTCTTGTCTATTCATGTTCTGTATTATGTCATGTTTCATGTTTTGTGTGGACCCAGGAAGAGTAGCTGCTGTTTTCGCAACAGCCAATGGGGATCCTAATAAAACACCAAATACCAAAACGAACACGTTTCTCTGTGATGCAAGAGGTATGGAGCGTGAATCCTCCACCACTCTCCGCGACTCCAGCTAACAGACAAAAATAGTGGACCCAGGACCTTGCTATCATTTCTGAAACACATTGTCAAGCCGAGGAGAAACATAGGCATTAAATCACATGGGATGGTACAATCTGTCATGTATTGTCATGTTGTGTCTTGTTTCTGTCCTTTCCCTTCACCCTGTCTCCCTCTGCTGGTCGTATTAGGTTACCTTTTCTTCCCCTCTTTCCCCCAGCTGTTCCTTGTCTTCTCTAACTACCTCGTTCACCCCTTTTCCCACCTGTTCCCTTTTTCCCTCTGATTAGGTCTCTATATCTCTCTCTGTTTCTGCTTCTGTCTTTGTCGGATTCTTGTTTGTGTTATTCATGCCTGAACCAGACTATCGTCATGTTTGCTGCAACCTTGTCCTGTCCTGTCGGAATCTGCCGGTCCATCTGAGCCTACGTTTGTTTTGTTATTAAAGAAGCTCTGTTTACGTTAATTCGCTTTTGGGTCCTCATTCACGCACCGTAACACAATCAAACCATTGTATGGTAAAGGATTGCTCTGAGGGACTCATTGCAATTGAACTGAAATATTACTGAAAGTCTGTGTCTGACACATAACTTCCATTACTATGTCCACGTATAGCACTTTCTTTAGCTTCTATTGCTGCTTATACAATCCTGATGGATGGAGATAATATGATTAACGTATTCTGGGTATATATTCTATCTTGCCCTAACCATAGGGTAAATAAATATACTATTATATTGTTCTCCGAGCCCTGCGTCTTTTATCGCCCAGCGATTCTTATTTGTCAGAGAAAAGAGAAAAAACTTTTCTACAGATTTGTTTTGAAGAGGAAAAAGGACTGGTTGTTCTAATGGAGAGTCATACTGTATGCGATAACAAAGCTCTACAATGACTATAGGACTACATATCATTCTTTTCATGGCAGGTATAGCACAAGTTAGAGTTAACAATTTACATTCCAATCCCTTTGAAAAAAAGTGTATATAATAAACTAGAAAGTAATCATAGCCAAATGTAGTGGTAATGATAAGCAGAAATAAATACTGTCTGATGAGATATAGACCTATATGTCACTAAAGTGTTACAGTGCAACTCTCGAATTCTATGGCTGAACTGATCTGCCTTTCTCTAGGTTTTAACAGAGTAACTAATTTAAATGGCATGAAATAATTGGATTTCCTTTCCAACTGGTTTCACAGTCGTTTGGAGATGTGCTAATATACTATATATCAGCTTCCTGTAATACACTTTCAGCCTCATCAAATAGCTGCTGTAGTGGATTGACAGAATATCCATCCATTAAGCTTAGGGATGAAATTCCCTTATTTATGGCCTACTTAGCATAATGGAGCTGATGCTTAGCGACCGAAACATCAGATGATGAAAAAGGCAGTAGAAAGTGAAGTGAGTTGTTTCGCTGTCGAACAATTCAACGGACAGACAGAAACAATGGATGATGGATGGATCACTTAGGATTAACAACACCATTGTAGGCTATATTGTTATGGAAAACTGGGTATGAAAGCTGCTGGTTCTGTACACATGGCAGTGTTATTGATACTGTGTATTTTGTTTAGTGTAAACAGCATGATTTACTGTTTGGCACAATTCATCTTCATCATTCATCTTTTGTGAAAGCTGAGAGACATTATCTTTAGGTAAACAAAACAAGTCGACTGTTGTCTTAAAACAACATGTGTATTGAGCGTCTCCTCCATCTTTTGTTCCCTCATAGATCAAAGCTATCGGTGTTCCTACTTCTCTGAAAATGAAGGTTTGTTACCTGTAGATGAGGACTTCATCGTCGGAACAGTTGTACTGGAGCTGGTACATCTTTACCTTGGGCGCTGTCTTGCTGACGGTCCACTTAACCAAGGCTGAAATGGCTGTCACCTCTGACACAGTGACCACTTTCTCCGGGGGGGTCTTTGGAACCCCCTTGCTTATCCTGGTGGTGCCGGTGATGTCCGAGAGGCGGGACTTGGGCTGTGAGGCCTGACCGGTGCCGTTGCTGAGGTGGGGCAGCTGGATGATTGACAGATCCACTGAGGCGGTGGACTCCCCGGCCACGTTGGCTGCAATGCAGGTGAAGGTACCGTAGTCCTTGGAGGTGGTGATGAGAATCTCCAGGGTGCCGTTGCCATTGACGACGGTTCGGGACGAGTTGCCAAGGACACGGTCGTCAGGGGCCATCCAGTGGATGGTGGGGGTGGGGTCTCCAATGGCCTCGCACCTCAGGCTGGCCATCTGGCCCTCCAGCACCAGCATCCTGTGGGTGTGCTGAGTGATGAGGGGTGGCTCGCACACAAACTCCTCCTCCCTCACATACCAGAAGTAGCGCCCCTTCAGGTTGGAAGGGGAAGCGCATGTCTCCTGATCATCGTCCCTCTCCAGCCGCCGCAGCCAAAGCACCTCACAGTTACAATGCAGGGGGTTCCCCCCGATGCCAAGGGACAGCTGGGGGGCATAGGGAGTGGTCATCATCACTGAATCCTGGGCCCTGGCGAAGATGGGGTCTGGGGGCAGCTTCTTCAGTCGGTTGGAGGTGAGATCCAGGCGAGCCAGTCTCTCTAGATCAGTAAAGGTCCCCTCAGGGATGAAGTCCAGGAGGTTATGGTCAAGACTCAACTGGTGGAGAGAGACCATCAGCTTGACTGAGTCCCAGGGCAGGCTCCTCAGGTTGTTGTAGGACAGATCCAGATCCTCTAGGGAGGGTGCCAGGTCTTCCAAGGCCCGGTCCGAGATGCGTCCCAGCTGGTTGTTGTTAAGGATGAGGTGCTGCAGGTTGACCAGGCCCCGGAGATCATCGGGACCCAGCTCTATGAGACGGTTGTTGTCCAGGTGTAAGGAGCGCAGGGTCTCCAGGTCGCTGAAGGAGAAGGGCTGGATGTAACTGATGGTGTTGCGGCTGAGCGTCAGGTCCACCAGGTCAGTCATGTTGGCAAAGTCCTGCTGGGTGATGCGGAGGATGTAGTTTCCGCCCAGCCGGAGCTCCACAGTGCGCCGGTCGATGTCCAGTGGGACGAAGAGCAAGCCTTTGGAGGGACACAAGGTCCCCAGGGACTCGGACAGGTTCTGGCACACACAGTACTTTGGGCATGCGTGGGCCATCAACACTGCGGTTCCCAGGACCAGCAGGCAACAGAGGATGTGGTCCATGGTAGAGTCACACAAAGGAATCTACAGAGAGAGAGAGAGAGAGAGAGAGAGAGAAGAGAACAATAGAGAGAGAGATAAAGAAAGAAAGACATGATTAGTTCTTCCATAGTACGCAGTCTACTTCTCCTTTGTGATTGTGGCAGACAATCATAATCTCATGTAAACTATCTGTGAGGATCTCTAGAGCGGTGGGGTTTTGGGGCCTGTTATTGACAGGTTACAGCAGTAGGGTTTTGGGGCCTGTTGTTGACAGGCTACAGCAGTAGGGTTTTGGGGCCTGTTATTGACAGGTTACAGCAGTAGGGTTTTGAGGCCTGTTATTGACAGGTTACAGCAGTAGGGTTTTGGGGCCTGTTGTTGACAGGTTACAGCAGCAGGGTTTTGGGGCCTGTTGTTGACAGGTTACAGCAGCAGGGTTTTGGGGCCTGTTGTTGACAGGCTACAGCAGTAGGGTTTTAGGGCCTGTTGTTTACAGGCTACAGCAGTAGGGTTTTGGGGCCTGTTGTGGACAGGTTACTGCAATAGGGTTTTGGGGCCTGTTGTTGACACACCAGTAGGGTTTTGGGGCCTGTTGTTGACAGGTTACAGCAGTAGGGTTTTGAGGCCTGTTATTGACAGGTTACAGCAGCAGGGTTTTGGGGCCTGTTAATGACAGGTTACAGCAGCAGGGTTTTGGGGCCTGTTGTTTACAAGCTACAGCAGTAGGGTTTAAGGGCCTGTTGTTTACAGGCTACAGCAGTAGGGTTTTGGGGCCTGTTGTTGACAGGTTACAGCAGTAGGGTTTTGGGGCCTGTTATTGACAGGCTACAGCAGTAGTGTTTTGGGGCCTGTTGTTGACAGGTTACAGCAGTAGGGTTTTGGGGCCTGTTGTTGACAGGTTACAGCAGTAGGGTTTTGGGGCCTGTTATTGACAGGTTAAAGCAGTAGGGTTTTGGGGCCTGTTGTTGACAGGTTACAGCAGTAGGGTTTTGGGGCCTGTTATTGACAGGTTACAGCAGTAGGGTTTTGGGGCCTGTTGTTGACAGGTTACAGCAGTAGGGTTTTGGGGCCTGTTGTTTACAGGCTACATCAGTAGAGTTTGGGGCTTGTTGTTAACACATCAGTATAGTTTTGGGGCTTGTTGTTGACAGGCTACAGCAGAAGGGTTTTGGGGCCTTTTATTGACAGGCTACAGCAGTAGGGATTTGGGGCCTGTGGTTTACGGGCTAAAGCAGTAGGGTTTTTTGGCTTGTTGTTGACACATCAGTATAGTTTTGGGGCTTGTTGTTGACAGGCAACAGCAGTAGGGTTTTGGGGCCTGTTGTTGACAGGTTACAGCAGTAGGGTTTTGGGGCCTGTTGTTGACAGGTTACAGCAGTAGGGTTTTGGGGCTTGTTGATGACAGGCTACAGAAGTAGGGTTTTGGGGCCTGTTGTTGACAGGTTACAGCAGTAGGGTTTTGGGGCCTGTTGTTGACAGGTTACAGCAGTAGGGTTTTGGGGCCTGTTGTTTACAGGCTACAGCAGTAGGGTTTTGGGGCCTGTTGTTGACAGGCTACAGCAGTAGGGTTTTGGGGCCTGTTGTTGACAGGTTACAGCAGTAGGGTTTTGGGGCCTGTTGTTTACAGGCTACAGCAGTAGGGTTTTGGGGCCTGTTGTTGACAGGCTACAGCAGTAGGGTTTTGGGGCCTGTTATTGACAGGTTACAGAAGTAGGGTTTTGGGGCCTGTTGTTGACAGGTTACAGCAGTAGGGTTTTGGGGCCTGTTGTTGACAGGTTACAGCAGTAGGGTTTTGGGGCCTGTTACCGCAGTAGGGTTTTGGGGCCTGTTGTTGACAGGTTACAGCAGTAGGGTTTTGGGGCCTGTTGTTTACAGGCTACAGCAGTAGAGTTTTGGGGCTTGTTATTAACACATCAGTATAGTTTTGGGGCTTGTTGTTGACAGGCTACAGCAGAAGGGTTTGGGGCCTTTTATTGACAGGCTACAGCAGTAGGGTTTTGGGGCCTGTGGTTTACGGGCTACAGCAGTAGGGTTTTTTGGCCTGTTGTTGACACATCAGTATAGTTTTGGGGCTTGTTGTTGACAGGTTACAGCAGTAGGGTTTTGGGGCCTGCTGTTTACAGGCTACAGCAGTAGGGTTTTGGGGCCTGTTGTTGACAGGCTACAGCAGTAGGGTTTTGGGGCCTGTTGTTGACAGGTAACAGCAGTAGGGTTTTGGGGCCTGTTGTTGACAGGCTACAGCAGTAGGGTTTTGGGGCCTGTTGTTTACAGGCTACAGCAGTAGGGTTTTGGGGCCTGTTGTGAACAGGTCACTGCAGTAGGGTTTTGGGGCCTGTTGTTTACAGGCTACAGCAGTAGGATTTTGGGGCCTGTTGTTGACACATCAGTAGGGTTTTGGGGCCTGTTGTTGACACATCAGTAGGATTTTGAGGCCTGTTGATGACAGGTTACAGCAGTAGGGTTTTGAGGCCTGTTGTTGACAGGTTACAGCAGTAGGGTTTTGAGGCCTGTTGTTGACAGGTTACAGCAGTAGGGTTTTGAGGCCTGTTGATGACAGGTTACAGCAGTAGGGTTTTGAGGCCTGTTATAGACAGGCTACAGCAGTAGTGTTTTGGGGCCTGTTATTGACAGGTTATAGCAGTAGGGTTTTGGGGCCTGTTGTTGACAGGTTACAGCAGTAGGGTTTTGGGGCCAGTTATTGACAGGTTACAGAAGTAGGGTTTTGGGGCCTGTTGTTGACAGGTTACAGCAGTAGGGTTTTGGGGCCTGTTGTTGACAGGTTACAGCAGTAGGGTTTTGGGGCCTGTTGTTTACAGGCTACATCAGTAGAGTTTGGGGCTTGTTGTTAACACATCAGTATACTTTTGGGGCTTGTTGTTGACAGGCTACAGCAGAAGGGTTTTGGGGCCTTTTATTGACAGGCTACAGCAGTAGGGATTTGGGGCCTGTGGTTTACGGGCTAAAGCAGTAGGGTTTTTTGGCCTGTTGTTGACACATCAGTATAGTTTTGGGGCTTGTTGTTGACAGGCAACAGCAGTAGGGTTTTGGGGCCTGTTGTTGACAGGTTACAGCAGTAGGGTTTTGGGGCCTGTTGTTGACAGGTTACAGCAGTAGGGTTTTGGGGCTTGTTGATGACAGGCTACAGAAGTAGGGTTTTGGGGCCTGTTGTTGACAGGTTACAGCAGTAGGGTTTTGGGGCCTGTTGTTGACAGGTTACAGCAGTAGGGTTTTGGGGCCTGTTGTTTACAGGCTACAGCAGTAGGGTTTTGGGGCCTGTTGTTGACAGGCTACAGCAGTAGAGTTTTGGGGCTTGTTATTAACACATCAGTATAGTTTTGGGGCTTGTTGTTGACAGGCTACAGCAGAAGGGTTTGGGGCCTTTTATTGACAGGCTACAGCAGTAGGGTTTTGGGGCCTGTGGTTTACGGGCTACAGCAGTAGGGTTTTTTGGCCTGTTGTTGACACATCAGTATAGTTTTGG
The DNA here is from genome assembly GCF_013265735.2 of Oncorhynchus mykiss. Classification (NCBI taxonomy): domain Eukaryota; kingdom Metazoa; phylum Chordata; class Actinopteri; order Salmoniformes; family Salmonidae; genus Oncorhynchus; species Oncorhynchus mykiss. The sequence continues at coordinate 33,767,816 of NC_048568.1, forward strand.
GGCTTGTTGTTGACAGGTTACAGCAGTAGGGTTTTGGGGCCTGCTGTTTACAGGCTACAGCAGTAGGGTTTTGGGGCCTGTTGTTGACAGGCTACAGCAGTAGGGTTTTGGGGCCTGTTGTTGACAGGTAACAGCAGTAGGGTTTTGGGGCCTGTTGTTGACAGGCTACAGCAGTAGGGTTTTGGGGCCTGTTGTTTACAGGCTACAGCAGTAGGGTTTTGGGGCCTGTTGTGAACAGGTCACTGCAGTAGGGTTTTGGGGCCTGTTGTTTACAGGCTACAGCAGTAGGATTTTGGGGCCTGTTGTTGACATATCAGTAGGGTTTTGGGGCCTGTTGTTGACACATCAGTAGGATTTTGAGGCCTGTTGATGACAGGTTACAGCAGTAGGGTTTTGAGGCCTGTTGTTGACAGGTTACAGCAGTAGGGTTTTGAGGCCTGTTGTTGACAGGTTACAGCAGTAGGGTTTTGAGGCCTGTTGATGACAGGTTACAGCAGTAGGGTTTTGAGGCCTGTTATAGACAGGCTACAGCAGTAGTGTTTTGGGGCCTGTTATTGACAGGTTATAGCAGTAGGGTTTTGGGGCCTGTTGTTGACAGGTTACAGCAGTAGGGTTTTGGGGCCAGTTATTGACAGGTTACAGAAGTAGGGTTTTGGGGCCTGTTGTTGACAGGTTACAGCAGTAGGGTTTTGGGGCCTGTTGTTGACAGGTTACAGCAGTAGGGTTTTGGGGCCTGTTGTTTACAGGCTACATCAGTAGAGTTTGGGGCTTGTTGTTAACACATCAGTATACTTTTGGGGCTTGTTGTTGACAGGCTACAGCAGAAGGGTTTTGGGGCCTTTTATTGACAGGCTACAGCAGTAGGGATTTGGGGCCTGTGGTTTACGGGCTAAAGCAGTAGGGTTTTTTGGCCTGTTGTTGACACATCAGTATAGTTTTGGGGCTTGTTGTTGACAGGCAACAGCAGTAGGGTTTTGGGGCCTGTTGTTGACAGGTTACAGCAGTAGGGTTTTGGGGCCTGTTGTTGACAGGTTACAGCAGTAGGGTTTTGGGGCTTGTTGATGACAGGCTACAGAAGTAGGGTTTTGGGGCCTGTTGTTGACAGGTTACAGCAGTAGGGTTTTGGGGCCTGTTGTTGACAGGTTACAGCAGTAGGGTTTTGGGGCCTGTTGTTTACAGGCTACAGCAGTAGGGTTTTGGGGCCTGTTGTTGACAGGCTACAGCAGTAGGGTTTTGGGGCCTGTTGTTGACAGGTTACAGCAGTAGGGTTTTGGGGCCTGTTGTTGACTGGTTACAGCAGTAGGGTTTTGGGGCCTGTTGTTGACAGGCTACAGCAGTAGGGTTTTGGGGCCTTTTGTTGACAGGCTACAGCAGTAGGGTTTTGGGGCCTGTTGTGGACAGGCTACAGCAGTAGGGTTTTAGGGCCTGTTGTTTACAGGCTACAGCAGTAGGGTTTTGGGGCCTGTTGTGGACAGGTTACTGCAGTAGGGTTTTGGGGCCTGTTGTTTACAGGCTACAGCAGTAGGGTTTTGGGGCCTGTTGTTGACACATCAGCAGGGTTTTGGGGCCTGTTGTTGACACATCAGTAGGGTTTTGGGGCCTGTTGTTGACACATCAGTTGGGTTGTGGGGCCTGTTATTGACAGGTTACAGCAGTAGGGTTTTGAGGCCTGTTGTTGACAGGTTACAGCAGTAGTGTTTTGGGGCCTGTTGTTGACAGGTTACAGCAGTAGGGTTTTGGGGCCTGTTGTTGACAGGTTACAGCAGTAGGGTTTTGGGGCCTGTTGTGGACAGGTTACTGCAGTAGGGTTTTGGGGCCTGTTGTTTACAGGCTACAGCAGTAGGGTTTTGGGGCCTGTTGTTGACACATCAGCAGGGTTTTGGGGCCTGTTGTTGACACATCAGTAGGGTTTTGGGGCCTGTTGTTGACACATCAGTTGGGTTGTGGGGCCTATTATTGACAGGTTACAGCAGTAGGGTTTTGAGGCCTGTTGTTGACAGGTTACAGCAGTAGTGTTTTGGGGCCTGTTGTTGACAGGTTACAGCAGTAGGGTTTTGGGGCCTGTTGTTGACAGGTTACAGCAGTAGGGTTTTGGGGCCTGTTATTGACAGGTTATAGCAGTAGGGTTTTGGGGCCTGTTGTTGAAAGGTTACAGCAGTAGGGTTTTGGGGCCTGTTATTGACAGGTTACAGAAGTAGGGTTTTGGGGCCTGTTGTTGACAGGTTACAGCAGTAGAGTTTTGAGGCTTGTTGTTGACAGGTTACAGCAGTAGGGTTTTGGGACCTGTTATTGACAGGTTACCGCAGTAGGGTTTTGGGGCCTGTTGTTGACAGGTTACAGCAGTAGGGTTTTGGGGCCTGTTGTTTACAGGCTACAGCAGTAGAGTTTTGGGGCCTGTTGTTGACAGGATACAGCAGCAGGGTTTTAGGGCCTGTTGTTTACAGGCTACAGCAGTAGGGTTTTGGGGCCTGTTGTGGACAGGTTACTGCAATAGGGTTTTGGGGCCTGTTGTTGACACACCAGTAGGGTTTTGGGGCCTGTTGTTGACAGGTTACAGCAGTAGGGTTTTGAGGCCTGTTATTGACAGGTTACAGCAGCAGGGTTTTGGGGCCTGTTAATGACAGGTTACAGCAGCAGGGTTTTGGGGCCTGTTGTTTACAAGCTACAGCAGTAGGGTTTAAGGGCCTGTTGTTTACAGGCTACAGCAGTAGGGTTTTGGGGCCTGTTGTTGACAGGTTACAGCAGTAGGGTTTTGGGGCCTGTTATTGACAGGCTACAGCAGTAGTGTTTTGGGGCCTGTTGTTGACAGGTTACAGCAGTAGGGTTTTGGGGCCTGTTGTTGACAGGTTACAGCAGTAGGGTTTTGGGGCCTGTTATTGACAGGTTAAAGCAGTAGGGTTTTGGGGCCTGTTGTTGACAGGTTACAGCAGTAGGGTTTTGGGGCCTGTTATTGACAGGTTACAGCAGTAGGGTTTTGGGGCCTGTTGTTGACAGGTTACAGCAGTAGGGTTTTGGGGCCTGTTGTTTACAGGCTACATCAGTAGAGTTTGGGGCTTGTTGTTAACACATCAGTATAGTTTTGGGGCTTGTTGTTGACAGGCTACAGCAGAAGGGTTTTGGGGCCTTTTATTGACAGGTTACAGAAGTAGGGTTTTGGGGCCTGTTGTTGACAGGTTACAGCAGTAGGGTTTTGGGGCCTGTTGTTGACAGGTTACAGCAGTAGGGTTTTGGGGCCTGTTATTGACAGGTTACCGCAGTAGGGTTTTGGGGCCTGTTGTTGACAGGTTACAGCAGTAGGGTTTTGGGGCCTGTTGTTTACAGGCTACAGCAGTAGAGTTTTGGGGCTTGTCATTAACACATCAGTATAGTTTTGGGGCTTGTTGTTGACAGGCTACAGCAGAAGGGTTTGGGGCCTTTTATTGACAGGCTACAGCAGTAGGGTTTTGGGGCCTGTGGTTTACGGGCTACAGCAGTAGGGTTTTTTGGCCTGTTGTTGACACATCAGTATAGTTTTGGGGCTTGTTGTTGACAGGTTACAGCAGTAGGGTTTTGGGGCCTGCTGTTTACAGGCTACAGCAGTAGGGTTTTGGGGCCTGTTGTTGACAGGCTACAGCAGTAGGGTTTTGGGGCCTGTTGTTGACAGGTAACAGCAGTAGGGTTTTGGGGCCTGTTGTTGACAGGCTACAGCAGTAGGGTTTTGGGGCCTGTTGTTTACAGGCTACAGCAGTAGGGTTTTTGGGCCTGTTGTGAACAGGTCACTGCAGTAGGGTTTTGGGGCCTGTTGTTTACAGGCTACAGCAGTAGGATTTTGGGGCCTGTTGTTGACACATCAGTAGGGTTTTGGGGCCTGTTGTTGACACATCAGTAGGATTTTGAGGCCTGTTGATGACAGGTTACAGCAGTAGGGTTTTGAGGCCTGTTGTTGACAGGTTACAGCAGTAGGGTTTTGAGGCCTGTTGTTGACAGGTTACAGCAGTAGGGTTTTGAGGCCTGTTGTTGACAGGTTACAGCAGTAGGGTTTTGAGGCCTGTTATAGACAGGCTACAGCAGTAGTGTTTTGGGGCCTGTTATTGACAGGTTATAGCAGTAGGGTTTTGGGGCCTGTTGTTGACAGGTTACAGCAGTAGGGTTTTGGGGCCAGTTATTGACAGGTTACAGAAGTAGGGTTTTGGGGCCTGTTGTTGACAGGTTACAGCAGTAGGGTTTTGGGGCCTGTTGTTGACAGGTTACAGCAGTAGGGTTTTGGGGCCTGTTGTTTACAGGCCACATCAGTAGAGTTTGGGGCTTGTTGTTAACACATCAGTATAGTTTTGGGGCTTGTTGTTGACAGGCTACAGCAGAAGGGTTTTGGGGCCTTTTATTGACAGGCTACAGCAGTAGGGATTTGGGGCCTGTGGTTTACGGGCTAAAGCAGTAGGGTTTTTTGGCCTGTTGTTGACACATCAGTATAGTTTTGGGGCTTGTTGTTGACAGGCAACAGCAGTAGGGTTTTGGGGCCTGTTGTTGACAGGTTACAGCAGTAGGGTTTTGGGGCCTGTTGTTGACAGGTTACAGCAGTAGGGTTTTGGGGCTTGTTGATGACAGGCTACAGAAGTAGGGTTTTGGGGCCTGTTGTTGACAGGTTACAGCAGTAGGGTTTTGGGGCCTGTTGTTGACAGGTTACAGCAGTAGGGTTTTGGGGCCTGTTGTTTACAGGCTACAGCAGTAGGGTTTTGGGGCCTGTTGTTGACAGGCTACAGCAGTAGGGTTTTGGGGCCTGTTGTTGACAGGTTACAGCAGTAGGGTTTTGGGGCCTGTTGTTGACTGGTTACAGCAGTAGGGTTTTGGGGCCTGTTGTTGACAGGCTACAGCAGTAGGGTTTTGGGGCCTTTTGTTGACAGGCTACAGCAGTAGGGTTTTGGGGCCTGTTGTGGACAGGCTACAGCAGTAGGGTTTTAGGGCCTGTTGTTTACAGGCTACAGCAGTAGGGTTTTGGGGCCTGTTGTGGACAGGTTACTGCAGTAGGGTTTTGGGGCCTGTTGTTTACAGGCTACAGCAGTAGGGTTTTGGGGCCTGTTGTTGACACATCAGCAGGGTTTTGGGGCCTGTTGTTGACACATCAGTAGGGTTTTGGGGCCTGTTGTTGACACATCAGTAGGGTTGTGGGGCCTGTTATTGACAGGTTACAGCAGTAGGGTTTTGAGGCCTGTTGTTGACAGGTTACAGCAGTAGTGTTTTGGGGCCTGTTGTTGACAGGTTACAGCAGTAGGGTTTTGGGGCCTGTTGTTGACAGGTTACAGCAGTAGGGTTTTGGGGCCTGTTATTGACAGGTTATAGCAGTAGGGTTTTGGGGCCTGTTGTTGAAAGGTTACAGCAGTAGGGTTTTGGGGCCTGTTATTGACAGGTTACAGAAGTAGGGTTTTGGGGCCTGTTGTTGACAGGTTACAGCAGTAGAGTTTTGGGGCTTGTTGTTGACAGGTTACAGCAGTAGGGTTTTGGGGCCTGTTATTGACAGGTTACCGCAGTAGGGTTTTGGGGCCTGTTGTTGACAGGTTACAGCAGTAGGGTTTTGGGGCCTGTTGTTTACAGGCTACAGCAGTAGAGTTTTGGGGCCTGTTGTTGACAGGATACAGCAGCAGGGTTTTGGGGCCTGTTGTTTACAGGCTACAGCAGTAGGGTTTTGGGGCCTGTTGTTGACAGGCTACAGCAGTAGGGTTTTGGGGCCTGTTGTTGACAGGTTACAGCAGGAGGGTTTTGGGGCCTGTTGTTTACAGCTACAGCAGTAGTGTTTTGGGGCCTGTTGTTGACAGGTTACAGCAGTAGGGTTTTTGGGCCTGTTATTGACAGGCTACAGCAGTAGGGTTTTGGGGCCTGTTATTGACAGGCTACAGCAGTAGTGTTGTGGGGCCTGTTATTGACAGGTTACAGCAGTAGGGTTTTGGGGCCTGTTGTTTACAGGCTACAGCAGTAGAGTTTTGGGGCCTGTTGTTGACAGGATACAGCAGCAGGGTTTTGGGGCCTGTTGTTTACAGGCTACAGCAGTAGGGTTTTGGGGCCTGTTGTTGACAGGCTACAGCAGTAGGGTTTTGGGGCCTGTTGTTGACAGGTTACAGCAGGAGGGTTTTGGGGCCTGTTGTTTACAGCTACAGCAGTAGTGTTTTGGGGCCTGTTGTTGACAGGTTACAGCAGTAGGGTTTTGGGGCCTGTTATTGACAGGCTACAGCAGTAGGGTTTTGGGGCCTGTTATTGACAGGCTACAGCAGTAGTGTTGTGGGGCCTGTTATTGACAGGTTACAGCAGTAGGGTTTTGAGGCCTGTTGTTGACAGGTTACAGCAGTAGGGTTTTGAGGCCTGTTGTTGACAGGTTACAGCAGTAGGGTTTTGAGGCCTGTTGTTGACAGGTTACAGCAGTAGGGTTTTGAGGCCTGTTGTTGACAGGTTACAGCAGTAGGGTTTTGAGGCCTGTTGTTTACAGGCTACAGCAGTAGGGTTTTGGGGCATGTTGTGGACAGGTTACTGCAGTAGGGTTTTAGGGCCTGTTGTTTACAGGCTACAGCAGCAGGTTTTGAGGCCTGTTGTTGACAGGTTACAGCAGTAGGGTTTTGAGGCCTGTTGTTGACAGGTTACAGCAGTAGGGTTTAGAGGCCTGTTGTTGACAGGTTACAGCAGTAGGGTTTTGAGGCCTGTTGTTGACAGGTTACAGCAGTAGGGTTTTGAGGCCTGTTGTTTACAGGCTACAGCAGTAGGGTTTTGGGGCCTGTTGTGGACAGGTTACTGCAGTAGGGTTTTAGGGCCTGTTGTTTACAGGCTACAGCAGCAGGGTTTTGGGGCCTGTTGTTGACAGGTTACAGCAGCAGGGTTTTGGGGCCTGTTGTTGACAGGCTACAGCAGTAGGGTTTCAGGGCCTGTTGTTTACAGGCTACAGCAGTAGGGTTTTGGGGCCTGTTGTTGACAGGTTACAGCAGTAGGGTTTTGGGGCCTGTTATTGACAGGTTACAGCAGTAGGGTTTTGAGGCCTGTTGTTGACAGGTTACAGCAGTAGGGGTTTGAGGCCTGTTGTTGACAGGTTACAGCAGTAGGGTTTTGAGGCCTGTTGTTGACAGGTTACAGCAGTAGGGTTTTGAGGCCTGTTGTTTACAGGTTACAGCAGTAGGGTTTTGGGGCATGTTGTGGACAGGTTACTGCAGTAGGGTTTTAGGGTCTGTTGTTTACAGGCTACAGCAGCAGGGTTTTGAGGCCTGTTGTTGACAGGTTACAGCAGTAGGGTTTTGAGGCCTGTTGTTGACAGGTTACAGCAGTAGGGTTTTGAGGCCTGTTGTTGACAGGTTACAGCAGTAGGGTTTTGAGGCCTGTTGTTGACAGGTTACAGCAGTAGGGTTTTGAGGACTGTTGTTTACAGGCTACAGCAGTAGGGTTTTGGGGCCTGTTGTGGACAGGTTACTGCAGTAGGGTTTTAGGGCCTGTTGTTTACAGGCTACAGCAGCAGGGTTTTGGGGCCTGTGGTTGACAGGTTACATCAGCAGGGTTTTGGGGCCTGTTGTTGACAGGCTACAGCAGTAGGGTTTTAGGGCCTGTTGTTTACAGGCTACAGCAGTAGGGTTTTGGGGCCTGTTGTGGACAGTTTACTGCAGTAGGGTTTTGAGGCCTGTTGTTGACAGGCTACAGCAGTAGGGTTTTGGGGCCTGTTGTTGACACATCAGTAGAGTTTTGGAGCCTGTTGTTGACACATCAGTAGAGTTGTGGGGCCTGTTATTGACAGGTTACAGTGTAGGGTTTTGAGGCCTGTTGTTGACAGGTTAGAGCAGTAGGGTTTTGGGGCCTGTTGTTGACAGGTTACAGCAGCAGGGTTTTGGGGCCTGTTGTTGACAGATTACAGCAGTAGGGTTTTGGGGCTTGTTGATGACAGGCTACAGCAGTAGGGTTTTGGGGCCTGTTGTTGACAGGTTACAGCAGTAGGGATTTGGGGCCTGTTGTTTACAGGCTACAGCAGTAGGGTTTTGGGGCCTGTTGTTGACAGGCTACAGCAGTAGGGTTTTGGGGCCTGTTGTTGACAGGTTACAGCAGTAGGGTTTTGGGGCCTGTTGATTACAGCTACAGCAGTAGTGTTTTGGGGCCTGTTGTTGACAGGTTACAGCAGTAGGGTTTTGGGGCCTGTTATTGACAGGCTACAGCAGTAGGGTTTTGGGGCCTGTTATTGACAGGCTACAGCAGTAGTGTTGTGGGGCCTGTTATTGACAGGCTACAGCAGTAGGGTTTTGGGGCCTGTTGTTGACAGGTTACAGCAGTAGGGTTTTGGGGCCTGTTGTTGACAGGTTACAGCAGTAGGGTTTTGGGGCCTGTTGTTGACAGGTTACAGCATTAGGGTTTTGGGGCCTGTTGTTGACAGGTTACCCCTGTAGGGTTTTGAGGCCTGTTGTTGACAGGTTACAGCAGTAGGGTTTTGAGGCCTGTTGTTGACAGGTTACAGCAGTAGGGTTTTGAGGCCTGTTGTTTACAGGCTACAGCAGTAGGGTTTTGGGGCATGTTGTGGACAGGTTACTGCAGTAGGGTTTTAGGGCCTGTTGTTTACAGGCTACAGCAGCAGGGTTTTGAGGCCTGTTGTTGACAGGTTACAGCAGTAGGGTTTTGAGGCCTGTTGTTGACAGGTTACAGCAGTAGGGTTTTGAGGCCTGTTGTTGACAGGTTACAGCAGTAGGGTTTTGAGGCCTGTTGTTTACAGGCTACAGCAGTAGGGTTTTGGGGCCTGTTGTGGACAGGTTACTGCAGTAGGGTTTTAGGGCCTGTTGTTTACAGGCTACAGCAGCAGGGTTTTGGGGCCTGTTGTTGACAGGTTACAGCAGCAGGGTTTTGGGGCCTGTTGTTGACAGGCTACAGCAGTAGGGTTTTAGGGCCTGTTGTTTACAGGCTACAGCAGTAGGGTTTTGGGGCCTGTTGTGGACAGTTTACTGCAGTAGGGTTTTGGGGCCTGTTGTTTACAGGCTACAGCAGTAGGGTTTTGGGGCCTGTTGTTGACACATCAGTAGAGTTTTGGGGCCTGTTGTTGACACATCAGTAGGGTTGTGGGGCCTGTTATTGACAGGTTACAGTGTAGGGTTTTGAGGCCTGTTGTTGACAGGTTACAGCAGTAGGGTTTTGGGGCCTGTTGTTGACAGGTTACAGCAGTATTGTTTTGGGGCCTGTTGTTGACAGGTTACAGCAGTAGGGTTTTGGGGCCTGTTGTTGACAGGTTACAGCAGTAGGGTTTTGGGGCCTGTTATTGACAGGTTATAGCAGTAGGGTTTTGGGGCCTGTTGTTGACAGGTTACAGCAGTAGGGTTTTGGGGCCTGTTATTGACAGGTTACAGAAGTATGGTTCTGGGGCCTGTTGTTTACAGGCTACAGCAGTAGGGTTTTGGGGCCTGTTGTTGACAGGTTACAGCAGTAGGGTTTTGGGGCCTGTTGTTGACAGGTTACAGCAGTAGGGTTTTGGGGCCTGTTGTTGACAGGCTACAGCGGTAGGGTTTTGTGGCCTGTTATTGACAGCCGCCACAGGGCATCTTGATGTGTATCGATTAGACTGCACTTTGATCAGACTCAAAAGCTGTCATCAAATGCACATGGATTTGAACTAGGTTTGATCAGTTGTCTGTGGGTGGATGGGTGTGTGTGTATTTGTGTGCGTGCATCTGTCTTTGTGTGAGGGCTGTGTGGGAGGGAATCTTTACAGCAAATCGGTGGCTCAGAATTAATCATTTCAAAGACAAAACAATATAAATTAAATAACTTATCTACTAACAGCTAGCCATAAGACAGTCATAAATGGAGCTCCTCTGGGACATCAACTCATTTAGATTTACCATGGACAATTTGTCTGAAACACTATACTGCATTTATGATAGAGCCATTCATCATGCAAAAGGTTGGCTATTTATTTAGTGGCTTCTGTCATTTATGAAGTGTCCCTCTGAGGAAACCGTAGTGCTCTCTAACGGGGAAGTCATGTGACACGGGTCAATTCCAACGATGGATGTTTCACTCAGGTGGAGATAATATACTTTAATCATAATATATTCAATGTAATCAGGGAATGCTGGATAATAACTCAAGCCCAGAGCATTGGACAGCAGGCACTTAGAGACACCGTACAGAACTGACTCTAGATCAGTTGGTAGAGGTATATAATAATGAAGCAATAGACAGAGGGGAGACTGGCCTAAAATAAATGAGCATTCCTCAGAGATCAAATTAGAGAGGACATACCTATGCCCCTGTCTGTGACCACTCATTAGAGACAAATAGGTATGCAGTCATGTGGAACACAACTGCCCCCCCATGTCTATGACGTCCTTCATTAATATTCCTGTCTGCTTTGTTAATGTCAGTCACACACACATATAGCCTACAAACACACACGTACACCTCTATAACCTTATATACCCATCAAATCCTTATCCCCATGAGCCAAAGCTATTAATTCTCTCTCTCTTTCTCTCATATATTATCTTACAAGGATTTCCATATAAAGTAGCATATGCTATAAAGCAGTGTATTTTTTGCATCATTTGACCACATTTGTATTCATATCGACTTGTGGCAGAATTCCAAAAACCTTTGTCAACACAAAGCATCTGAGGCTTTTGTACTCCAGTAAATGGAGGTGGCTAATCATTGGCCCGGTGAAAAGAGCAGCGGCGAACCTAAGGAAGGATGGATAAGAGAGGAGGCTTGACCTTAGAGTCATCTGTGCATTGACCCAGCCAGCCACAGTAGTCACAGTACATTGAAAATAGGATAATTCAATCACAGGATAACATGGGCCCAATGCTATGGAGTCCATGGATGCCAGGGGGAAGGCTTAAATCACTCAGCCAAAATCACGATTCAAGGACGAATCCAATACGGATCCTAGGGAAGATGGATTGATTTGAAGTCAGGCAGTTAGGAAAACCGCAGAGATTGACAAGCTATGTGTGGCACTGCAGGGAGGGTGGGATTATAATTTGACCAGCACACAGTGGTTGTAATCAGGATACTCATGGGAAGCTGGGAAGACATCAACACAGGGATAGCTTTTAACATGCTCACCCACTGGCAGGTGAATCAGAACATTATCACAGATAATATGCTAACAATATGGGCTAATAAGTTGCCTTAGGGAAGAAATGGAACTCATGGTAGAATGTTGGTAGCACAGCGAGCACGACAGCATGATTACTCTTATGTTATAAAATCAAGTCAAGTCACATGCACTGAATACAACAGGTGTAGGTAGACCTTAACAGTGAAGTTATTACTTACAAGCCCTTAACCAACAATGCTTTAAAAAGTGAAGAAAAATAAGTGTTAAGTAAAAAATAGAAAATAGAAAATAAAAGCAACAAATAATTCAACATCAGCAGGAAAATAACAAGTGAGGCTATATACAGGGGGTACCGGTACAGAGTCAATGTGGAGGCTATATACAGGGGGTACCGGTACAAAGTCAATGTGCGGGGGCACCGGTTAGTCAATGTAATTTAGGTAATATGTACATGTAGGTAGAGGTAAAGTGACTATGCATAGATAATAAACAGAGTAGCAGCAGAGTAAAAGAGGGTTCTTGGTAGCCCTTTGATTAGCTGTTCAAGAGTCTTATGGCTTTCAGGATTCTTAAGTCTAGGCCTTTTGGAGCTAGCCTTGGAGCTCCGCTACCACTTGCTGTGCGGTAGCAGAGAGAACGATCTATGACTAGGGAGGTTGGAGTCTTTGACAATTTTCAGGGCCTTCCTCTGACACCGCCTAACATAGAGGTCCTGGATTGCAGGAAGCTTGGCCCCTGGGCCGTACGCACTACCCTCTGTAGTGTGTTGCAGTCGGAGGCCGAGCAGTTGCCATACCAGGCAGTTTTATAAAAAAAAAAAAATATTTCACCTTTTTTTAACCAGGTAGGCAAGTTGAGAACAAGTTCTCATTTACAACTGCGACCTGGCCAAGATAAAGCAAAGCAGTTCGACACATACAACAACACAGAGTTACACATGGAGTAAAACAAACATACAGTCAACAATACAGTAGAAAAACAAGTCTATATACGATGTGAGCAAATGAGGTGAGATAAGGGAGGTAAAGCAATAAATAGGCCATGGTGGTGAAGTAAATACAAAATAGCAATTAAACACTGGAATGGTAGATGTGCAGTAGATGAATGTGCAAAGTAGAAATACTGGGATGCAAAGGAGCAAAATAAATAAATAAATAAATACAGTAGGGGATGAGGTAGTTGTTTGGGCTATTTACAGATTGGCTATGTACAGGTGCAGTGATCTGTGAGCTGCTCTGACAGCTGGTACTTAAAGCTAGTGAGAGAGATAAGTGTCTCCAGTTTCAGTGATTTTTGTAGTTCGTTCCAGTCATTGGAAGCAGAGAACTGGAAGGAGAGGCGGCCAAAGGAGGAATTGGCTTTGGGGGTGACCAGTGAGATATACCTGCTGGAGAGCGTGCAACGGGTGGGTGCTGCTATGGTGACCAGTGAGCTGAGATAAGACGGGGCTTTACCTAGCAGGGTCTTGTAGATGTAGCAGTGACGCAACCAGTCAAGATGCTCTTGATGGTGCAGCTGTAGAACCTTTTTAGGATCTGAGGACCCATGCGAAATCTTTTCAGTCTCCTGAGTGGGAATAGGTTTTGTCGTGCCCTCTTCACAACTGTCTTAATGTGTTTGGACCATAATAGTGTGTTGGTGATGTGGACACCAAGGAACTTGAATCTCTCAACCTGCTCCACTACAGCCTCGTCAATGAGAATGGAGGTGTGCTTGGTCCTCCTTTTCCTGTAGTCCACAATCATCTCCTTTGTCTTGATCACGTTGAGGGAGAGGTTGTTGTTCTGGCATTGAGTGCCGTCTTAGTGCCAGAATCGGTTTATGGTGGTAGATAGACAACTTCAAAGAATATAGATGAAAACTCTCTTGGTAAATAGTGTTGTCTTACAGCTTATCATGAGAGTTCCGCTCAGGCGAGCAAAACCGCGAGACTTCCTTAGATTTTGTGCACCAGCTGTTGTTTACAAATATACATAGACCGTCACCCCTCGTCATACTAGAGGCTACTGCTTCATCCTGCCGATGCAGCGTCAAACCCGCCAGCTGTATGTTATTCATGACGTCGTTCAGCCATGACTCAGTGAAACATAAGATCTTACAGTTTTTAATGTCCCATGGTAGAATATACGTGATCGTAGTTGGTCTATTTTATTTTCCATTGATTGTACGTTGGCTAATAGGACCGATGGTAAAGGGAGATTATGCGCTTGGCATCGGATACTTAAAAGGAACCCAGATCTTCGTCCATTGTATAACTCACCACATAGAATGATGTTTGTACTGAAGTAGCTAACTTGTTTCTTATCATTCTTGTATTGTTCATTGTTATTGTCAAATCATAATTTCCTCAGTGGAAAATCTGTTGTTGCCGTTATGATGTTCTTGTTGGGGTGCTGACTGTTTGGGTGATAGGCAATGTTTGCTGGGCTATAGTCTAAGAGCTCTACCTATGCTTCTTGAAAAAGATACGATGATGCATATCTCCATGGATATGATTTTCTTACCAGTTTCTTCCAATGTTTCACAAGTATCTCTCTCATTAAGACTCTCAGCTGGAGGTAACATGTTTCCAACCCAGATAAATATCAAGCCTCCACATCACATCCAGATGTGGGTATTTGCAGTTCTATAATTGGTTTTGCAGGCCGGTACATCTCATATCTAAATAAAAGTCTTCAGAAAAAAAGTGAGGCTGATATTGATATATTCACCCACACCTGCTCTCCCATTTACATTGACAATGAACAAGACTATGTGGATACTGCCTGTCTGTCTGCACTTGTGCTGTACGTTCTGACTACACACTGCATGTTTCTAGTGAGATTAATATATTGGATTGTAAATGCATGTTAGGATGGTGTGCATCATGGTCCTAGTCAGATGAAGATATTGAATTGAGAGGGTTCTGCCTGTATGCATATGAAAATCACATCTCTGTCACGTTGCAGACACAGAGATCCAGTGTAAATGCCTCGATCCGGGTGTGAGTCTTTGTCTGGAGAAGCCGCAGAAGCTGGATCAGCAGAGATACTTTATTTAATCTTCAAGACATGGGGAGACGGGCTCTGTATTAGCATTCTTCTGCTAGCGGTTTAGTGAAAAGGCTTTAAGTAGCTTTCAGACTGAAATCTCCCATACCCTTCATGAAGAGAGGGCTGCAGAGTCTGCAACTGAGTGTGCACTTAGAGAGTGAATTACCAAGTTGATGGAGACGGTTTAAGTGTTTAGGGGAAATGTCAGTGATTTGGGGCGGGAAAGAGGTCTAAATGACAGGGCACAGGGTAAAGGGGAGGGAGTAGAGAGCTGTGGGTCACTAGGCTTGTTAAATGAAGCATCCTTCCACAGACAGACAGACAAATGCACACACACACCATCACACCCTGTAAGGCCACGTTCCCGTGATGTGTTACCTTTTTCTTCTGCAGTGCCATTTTAGTTCTTACCGCATGGCTGCATGGGTTTCTCAGGCAACACTGATCTCATTTATGAAAAGTGTCAGGGAGGGTTTTCATAACAGCTAGCCTGGGCTAAAGATGAGCTTATTCAGCTAACTAGGAGAAAAGAAAACACTCTCTCCCTCTCCCTTACAGAGCCCTGTCTCTCTGTCTCCCTCATTTTAATAACACCAGAGCTTCTTGATTCACAAAGCTGGTCTCTCTCTCTTTCTCTCTCTCTCTCTCTCTCTCTCTCTCTCTCTCTCTCCTGCCAAGTAATCTCCATAGAAAAGATGAATATTAATAATGGCTGTTGGAAGTGGAGGTGACACAATGGATAGCTCCTCTACTGTCTGCTTAATTAACCTCATCAGCTAATGCTCGGTTCACCTACTCAAAGGCCTCTTTGGTGTGACATGGCAAAGGATGCCTTTCAGGGATAATAAATGGCTCTTTTGGGAAGATATATAAAGGGGATTACTTTTGCCTGCTCCAAAATTAAGAATCTAAATGAAATATATGAACCAGTGGCCAAATCCTAAACCTAGCTCCTAAACCTATAACCCCTTACCCTTACCCTAACCCTTACCCTAATTGTAACCCGAACCCTAAACCTAGCTCCTAAACCTATAACCCCTTACCCTTACCCTAACCCTTACCCTAATTGTAACCCGAACCCTAAACCTAACCCCTAAGCTTAAAATAGCCGTTGTCCTCATAGGGATCTGGGAAATGTCCCCACGAGGGAGAATTTTTCTTGTTTTACTCTCCTTGTGGGGATAGTTCCCAGCTAGCCTCCCTAGTGGATCATAGTCACAGGTAATGGGATGAGATAGAGAGCTCTGTGTCTCAGGGAGCATCTGTATAAGCCGACCCCCACAACGTCCCCTCAGTGCCCCTGGTCTCCCTGGCTGGGTGGTCAGCTGTAGTTGGCCCATCTGGCAGCTCAGTCAGTTAGGGCCTTCCCCTGGTATTGCATTCTCACCTCTGGCCCGCTCTAATGAATAACTAATCAAATGAAGAGCATTAAACAAATACTGTCCAACAAAAATGAACTCAATCTCTTTGGGAGAGGAGTTTGTTGTGTTCCCAGTGGTAAGTGAGAATAAGCTGCCCACCCGAGGCGAAACAAGATTAGCACGGCAGTTTGTAAAGAAAGAGAGAAAGAGACTGTATGTCAGTAATATCACTGATAACAGGACAGTGTTAGTCACCAACTCACCAGTGCTATTCCTGTTGCTGTGATGAGAATGGCAGTGAGCCTGTGAATGAAAGACAAAGCACCCACAGGCCTTCATCCTCCTCATCCTCATCATCTGTAAATATAGCAGCGCTCAACACCACACTTCAAACAGGGACCATCATCCCACACTCGTCACTGCTGTTCTGACTTTGTTCATCGTCCAATCATATGCCTATAGCATTTCCTATAACCATTTGTTCTTATCTCCTGGCCAGCCTCTCTCTCTCTCTCTCTCTCTCTCTCTCTCTCTCTCTCTGAGTGGGACCTGGAGATGTGACTCCGCTCTTATCAGTGTGTGTCAGACAGCCTCCCACGTCCTCCCACACGAAGCCTGCATGCTCATACACAAGCAGGAATCACATTTAAAAAGAGTCAGTGTAGATCCCAAAGAGGACCAGAGGGACACAAGGCCACAGAAAGGCAGAGATGGACAAAGGGATGGCGAAAGAGAGAGAGAAAAGTATTGACAGATATTCCCGTCTGGACCGGCAGCCTTGGAATGGTTAACACACTTAAATGGCTCTGTGTTATTTTCCTCGAAGCAAGCAAAGAAGGTGTTTAGGTCCGGATGTGAGGTGTCGGTGTCTGCGATGTGGCCACATGTGTCTCGTGTCTGAGCCAGTGAATTGCGACTCCACTTTGTCTCTGTACTGACGTTTTGCCTCTTTGATTGCCTTACGGAGGTCATAGATCGGGGATCATCAACCAGATCCAGCTGTAGACCGGGCAAATAAAACCACCGTGGGTCAAATTTGGCCTGCAGGCTGCCAGAACCCTTTCATAGATGGTCTGTTTGTACACGTCCATGTTCACAGTCACCTTGCTCTGGTTAAATGTGGTGGTTCGTGCTTTTAGATTTGTGCAAATGCTGCCACAGTTTCTGTTTAGAATAAGTTCTAATCGTCACAGTAGGAATAACGTTCCCTATGCACTTCCTGATGAACCCAGTCACAGAGTCAATGTATACGTCGATATTATTCCCAAAGGCGACAAGGAACATATCCCAGTCCACTTGATCAAAACAATCTTGAAGCAGAGATTCCAACTGGTCAGACCAACATTGAACAGTCTTTACCACGGGTGCTTCCTGCTTAAGTTTCTGCCTATAGTTCAGAGAGTATGAAGTTCACTGGGTTCTGAGCAAAACAATAATAAAAGGCAGATCTTATCCAGTGTGCTCTAGCCTTTAAACTAATCAAAAGTGGTGAAGCAACATTCATTTTTTAAAAGAAGATTAGAAATTGAGCTAAAATCACAGAGAGATTTCACTACAGACCCAGTTGTTGATATGTTGCAGTGTCTATTGACTTCTATTGGCACAGCATGCCTTCCAAGGTCATCTACTCATCATAGTTTTGTAAATGGCTTTGAGTGGAGTGGAAGCTATTGGCCTTGAGAAGATCAATGGCTTTCTCCATTGGGATTCTTCCGGTGCTTTTGTGAACAACAAATTCAGCACAAGTGTTGTTGGCCCACTTTTGTAATGTTTCCTTTTGTGGTTAAGCCTCGTCTTTGTAGAAGTGCTTCACACAGGGCCTTCAAGGGTACTTTGAGTACTGTACTGCAGATAACTGCATGCGTACAGTTGGGGAAAAAAGTGATTCATTATCGCAGAAAATAATTATTGACAGAGCACAAAGCAATCTCGAGGTAATGAGAGCAATTAAACAGCAATGAAATACGAATAGGCCCTGATATTACTTTACTGTATGTTTCCAAGTCCATACAAGTGGCATAGAAAGTCCTGCTGCTTTTCTGGAAGTGATGCTCTGCATGGACAGTTTCGGAAACTAAAAGAAGCATAAATTATCTAGAGGAACTGCTTACAGTAAAAAATGCCCATCCATAAACAGTCTTTATGTAAAGAATACGGTCAAACCATCAGATAATTGGCATATATATATTACTCTTACTGAATTTACACATGTGCGAGGATATTGGAAATTTAATCAAAGCCTATTGGATGATACCTTGTTTTTAACTAGGACAGAGGAATATATAACACATTTTTACAGTAGATCCCCTTACTGCATGGGACACATTTAAATGTGCCTTTAGAGGCCATGCAACTCAGTACTCAGCTCTAAAACAAAAGAAATGTAGGTCAAAATAGTTATCAAAAGAAATAGAAGGGCTAACAGAACAGATAGATAGCAATAAAACTGTACCATAGAGGCTCAGAATAAGTTAGAGGAAAAACAAAAAGAAATGGAGGAACTTATTCAAGAAAGATTAAGTGTAATATATTATAAAATAAAGCAAACTGGATGGAATATGTGGAAAAATGCACAATAAAAAAAAATCTTCAACATAGAAGATGCTACTAAAAATAATTGTTACAAATGTCACCCATGATTCACCAAATTATATTTTGAAAGAGGAAGCAAAGTACTTTAAGCATATGTTTTCGTTTCAGTCTCATCCATCTCCTCTAACTGAAGCTATTTGTATGGATTTTAAAATTAACAGCTGAACAGAAAGACTCATGTGAAGGCAAAATTACAGAGGAGGAACTTCTTGATGCAATTAAAGCCTTTAAATCTGGGAAAACTCCAGGGCTGGATAGGATACCAGTGGAGGTATACCAAACTTTTTTTTTATATACTCAGATGACCATTATTAGCATGTTTTAACCACTCCTATGTAAATGGTAGATTATTGGACACTCAACAAGGTCTGATTTCATTATTACTGAAACAGGATACAAGTGATAAATATAAAGATCCAGTCCTTTTAAAAATGTGGAAGCCCATTACACGTCAGTGTTGTGATGCAAAAATAGTAGCAAAATGTGAAGCGGCTAGAATTCATAAGGTATTGTTGGATATTATTCATTCGAATCAGACAGGATTTTTACATGGACGATACATTGATAAAGTACGACTGGAGTTTATATATAAATACCTGGAACATTTCAAATTTTGGAGAATCTCTTATAAAATGGGTTAAAGTCACGTATAGTGGGGTCTCCCGAGTGGTGCAGCGGTCTAAGGCACTGCATCGCAGTGACAGCTGTGTCACTACTGGTTCAATCCCAGGCTGTGTCGCAGCCGGCCGCGACCGGGAGACCCATGAGGCAGCACAGAATTGGCTCAGGGGAGGGTTTGGCCAGCTGGGATGTCCTTGTCCCATCGCACTCTAGTGACTCCTGTGGCAGGCCGGGAGCATGCAAGCTGACACAGTCATCAGGTGTTTCTTCCGACACATTGGTGTGGCTGGCTTCCGGTTTAAGCGTCAAAGAAGCAGTGCGGCTTGGGGGGTCATATTCTGGAGAATGAATGCACGGCTCTCGAACTTCACCTCTCCTGAGACCGTATGGGAGTTGCAGCGATGGAACAAGAGGGGTACATTTTTTTTGAAGTAATGTATAGTTTAAAAAATATATGTATATTTAACCTTTATTTAACCATGAATGTCAGTTAAGAACAAATTCTTATTTGCAATGAAGGCCTACATAATTACCTTAGATGTGAAATAGTAAATAATGGCTACTTCTTAGAGCTTAGAAAGATTTAAACTGTCAAGATGAGTAAAGGTTGTCCACAAGGTTGTCCACTATTGGCATATCTATTTAT
Source organism: Oncorhynchus mykiss (assembly GCF_013265735.2). Classification (NCBI taxonomy): domain Eukaryota; kingdom Metazoa; phylum Chordata; class Actinopteri; order Salmoniformes; family Salmonidae; genus Oncorhynchus; species Oncorhynchus mykiss. The sequence goes on from NC_048568.1 coordinate 33,787,106, forward strand.
TATGGCCATCGAAATGTTAGCTATTTAAATCAGATCCAACAAAAATATCAAGGGGTTAGAAATCCAGGGCTTAAAAATGAAGGTGTCATTGTACGCTGATGATTCATGTTTTATTTTACATCCACAATTTGGATCTCTCCACAGCCTCATAGAGAATCTAGATACATTTTCTAACCTCTCTGGATTACAACGAAATTGTTGTGCTATATTACATATTGGGTCACAAAAAAATACAACGTTTACATTACCGTGCAGTTTACCAATAAAATGGTGTGATGGTGATGTGGAAATACTCGGTATACATATCCCAAAATAAATAAATGATCTCACTCCAATACATTTTAATAGAAAGTTAGCGAAAAGACATAATATCTTGCTACACCTAGCGACAATACCTGTCTATTTGTGGAAAAATCACCCTGATTAAATATTTAGTCATATCCCAGTTTACCTATTTGCTTATGGGCTTGCCTACACCTTACCAAACAGTTAATTCAATTATATGAGGAAAAAGTATCCATTTTCTTTGAAACGGCAAGTCAGACAATATTAAACGTGCCTATTTATAGAATTAATATGAATTCGGAGGGCACAAATTATTAAATATTAATATTAAAGTATTAGACCTCTCACTAAAGGCTTCAGTCATACAGAAGTTATACTTAAATCCGAACTGGTTCTCTAGCAAATTAATAAGAATGTCTCACCCCGTGTTCAAGAATGGCCTTTTTCCCTTTATTCAGATTACAAACTTGCACTTTCAGTTATTTGAAAAGGAAATAATCTCCCAAATATCACTATTTTTACAACAAGCCATAGAAAGTTGTTTGCAATTTCAATTTAATCCACCAGAAAAAAAACGGACCAAATAATACCTCAAATACTGTGGTTAAACTCAAATATACTAATAGATTAAAATATATATATACATCTTTTTTTAAATGTTTAAAAAAGGTATCATCTTTGTAAATGATATCATAAATAGGACTGGTGGAGTTATGTAACACAAATATATGGAAATATCTGATCTACCCAAAACTGCAACTAATTGTAGCATTACCACAAAAATGGAAGAGGAAAGTGGAAGGGGGAAAAAGTAGGGAACCTGTCTGTCAGCCCTGCATTAAAGACCATAATTGGTTAAAGAAAATTGAGACAAATAAAAAAGAATACCAGTTTCATTTAAGGACCAAAAATTGACAGCTGTGCCATATAGATTACAAAATAGTTGGGAAGAGATTTTCAACGTACTGATTTCATGTCACACGGTTTATGAACTGATAGGCAAAACAATGCTTGATTCAAAACTTTGAATTTTTCAAATTAATATCCCAAATTCTTGAAACCAATATTATATATATGGGGGATACAACCTTCCCAGCTCTGCAGATTTTTATGCGAAGAGACAGAATCATTAGATCATTTGTTTTGGTACTGTCCATATGCAGCTTGTTTTTGGTCACAGGTCCGGGAATGACTGAAGAATTGCAACATTTACCTGGAGCTAACTCTGCAGATAGCTCTACAGGGTCAATAATATAATATAATAATACTTTGAGAAAAAATATATATTATATGAGAATAGAAAGGTTCAGAACTTTTGTGAAACATCACAGCACAGTTGACAAATGGCAAATAGAATTACAATATGGATGGTGTTAAATCCAATATGAATGGTGTTAAATTCAATGTGGATGGTGTTAAATCCAATGTGGATGGTGTTAAATCCAATGTGGATGGTGTTAAATCCAATGTGGATGGTGTTAAACTTCAATGTGGATGTTGTTAAATTCAATATGAATGGTGTTAAATTCAATGTGGATGGTGTTAAATCCAATGTGGATGGTGTTAAATCCAATGTGGATGGTGTTAAATTCAATGTGGATGGTGTTAACTTCAATGTGGATGGTGTTAAATTCAATATGGATGGTGTTCAATTCAATGTGGATGGTGTTAAATCCAATGTGGATGATGTTAAGAAATAGATGGGAGGGGTTGAATGGAGCCGAAGGTTGGGAATAATAACAACTAATAACAACTAATGTAAACCATACTGTGTCCTTAAAAGGTATCATGGTTCAGCACTTTTGTGAAATAAATAGATGGGAGAGGTTGAGGTTAGATGAAGGACAGAAGTAAAAACAAACAAAATATAACTATTGTAAAATAGACTGTGCCCGTAAAGTTTATAGTATGTACTGTATAAACTGGAAGTAGAAGCCTAAGCATTGTGTTCACTAGTTTACACCAATTAGGGGAGGGGTGTCAGGGTTAGAAAGTAAAAAAGGAACATATATTTAAAAAAATATGTGCATATACTGTATATATCTGTTTATTTTACCTGTTGATACAGTTGATATGTGAAACTATTCTAACTGAACATTTTCTTTCACAGTGACACTGATTCCGAATGGGAGCCCCCAGTGCCAAGGAGTCCATCCCCCACTGAAGCTGGTTCATCCAGCTCCTGCCACAAGTGGTGTTCATCTGCCCAAATTTATTTCTGCAGACATGGATGTGCCTCAGGGCCAAAAAGGCACAGCATGGAGGCGTCCCTGTATTCTTTGCTAAATGAAGTCCCCCATCACCTGCACTACATGCTTGGTGACCCTCTGCTTTACAGCAGAAAGAGACTGCTATGGCACCTGGCATCAGCAGCACAATATTGTGTAGAGGACTGAGGGTCTTCCAAATATTGAAAGTGTTATTTTGTAAATGTATATATATTTTTTTTTTCATGTTTTTTCTCCATTTTTTGGGGGGCATGTGTTAGAATACCATTTTGGTATTTTGTATATATTTATTCCATTCAAAATGTATAACTTCACCAATTTGGCCACTTGGGTACATTTGGGCTACTTGTGTGGGACACCTGGGTGACTTCATGATAAATGTCATGGAGCACACTCATTTTGGAAGTTATCATTCTGAAACTTTGCACAAGTACTGTTGCCCTCTTATGTTTTTCACTGAAATTGTCCCCATCATCCTTTCTGAATGTTTGTTTTGTCTTGTTCATTTTAAAGATGATGATACAACAATAAAAATGAAAAAATTTATGTTTTTTTTTTATTGTGTTATATTCTCCTACATTCAATTCACATTTACATAAACTTCAGAGTGTTTTCTTTCAAATGAAACCAATAATATGCATATCCTTGGTTCTGGGCCTGAGCTACAGGCAGTTAGATTTGGGTATGTCTTTAGGCGGAAATTGAAAAAAGTAGGGGGTAGCTGTAAGAGGCTAATTAGGAGAAGTCTATCTTTAATTCTGTGAATAACACTTGCATCTTTTATCAATGTTTATTATGCGTATTTCTGCAAAATCACCGGATGTTTTGGAATCAAAACATTACTGCACGTAACGCGCCAATGTAAACTGAGATTTTTGGATATATTTATGCACATTATCGAACAAAACATACATGTATTGTGTAACATGATGTCCTATGAGTGTCATCTGATGAAGATCATCAAAGGTTAGTGATTAATTTTATTTATATTTCTGATTTTTGTGACTCCTCTCTTTGGCTGGAAAATGGCTGTGTGTGTTTTTGTGACTTGACTCTGACCTAACATAATCATATGTTGTGCTTTCGCTGTAAAGCATTTTTGAAATCGGACATGATGGGTAGAATTAACAAGATGTTTATCTTTCATTTGCTGTATTGGACATGTCAATGTGTGAAAGTTACATATTTCAAAAAAATATTTTTGAATTTCGCACACTGCCTTTTCAGCGGAATGTTGTCGAGGTGTTCCGCTAGCGCAACCCCTGCCCTAGAAAGGTTAACAAAGGCTATTCAAGAGTCCTTCAGTAGAGTCAGAGAGAGAGGGAAGGGAGAAAGGTATTTATGGGGGGGTGGGGTCATAAACCTTACACACAGGCCAACGTCATGACATATATGTATGTATTTGCAAAAAAATATATGGGGGATTGGAAGTGATGCAGACAATTACATTGATGGAAGCTACAATATATCTGCAATATTAAAGATGATCTACCCCTTATACATAAAAAAGTATTTATGTTTATCTGTGCCTCTCTACTATATATATATATATATATATATATATATATATATACACACACAGTATATACTTCATTGGAATAATGAAATACAGTGGAGTCACTGCAGTGGCTATGCAGTGGCCCCATCTGGCCAGAAACAAAATAGTATTCCATTGTCTCTTTGAAACTTCCCAAACAATAATCATAAGAACACAGTATAGGGTCAAATCCAAGAATGCGATCCGTAGAGATGGAAAATGGAATATACTGATAAGACTGTAGGATGAGATGGTGGATGTCATGATGGGGTTAGTGCTTTGCCGTTCCATCTGAATTGGAGCCACACAGTACTGCTGTGAAAGAGATGAGAAGATAAATAAGCGGAATCACTTCTGGGATGTAGGCAATACCTAAACAATAAGTCACTCAAGAAATGATGACGGGGTATTTAATACAGGGATAATGGAACGCTCACGAAGATGCAATTATGTCGACTAATGGGAAGTAAAGTTATTATCGTAGCAGATTTTCAATACAGACCTAACCCATCTCAGGACTGAGTAGCAGAGAAGACCCACAGTAGGCCTTTTTACCCTTCATTGTTCTTGGCCCTGGGTTAGACTGGCCTTGGGCTAGCTTAACCTGTGTTCACACAAGCATAGGTAAACCATGAGCTATGCTTTAGCCCTGGGCTAAGGATTCACACTTGGATTCCAAAGCCCAGGGCGAACGGACAAACACAACATGTGACCAAAATTCTATCTCTGCCACGTGACCAACATTCTAGCTCAGCCACGCGACTAACATTCTATCTCTAACATGCGACCAAAATTCTATCTCTTACATGCGACCAACATTTATCTCTTATACTGTATGTGACCAACATTCTATCTCTGCCATGCGACCAACATTCGATCTCTTACATGCGACCAACATTCTATCTATTAAATACGACCGACATTCTATCTCTTACATGCAACCGACATTCTATCTCTTACATGCGACCAACATTCTATCTCTGCCACGCGACCAACATTCTATCTCTGCCATGGGACCAACATTCTATCTCTAACATGTGACCAACATTCTATCTCTTACATGCAACCAACATTCTATGTCTTACATGTGACCAACATTCTATCTATTACATGCCACCAACATTCTATCTCTGCATACGACCAACATTCTAGCTCTGCCACGAGACCAACATTCTAGCTCTGCCACGCGACCAACATTCTCTCTCTTACATACGACCAACATTCTATCTCTTACATGTGACCATCATTATATCTCTTTCATGTGACCAACATTCTATTTTTGCCACGGGACCAACATTCTATCTTTTACATGTGACCAACAGTCTATCTCTTACATGTGACCAACAATCTATCTCTGCCACATGAAAAAAATTATATCTCTTACATGCAACCAACATTCTATCTCTTACACACGACCAACACTCTATCTCTTACATGTGACCAACAATCTATCTCTGCCACATGAAAAAAATTATATCTCTTACATGCGACCAACATTCTATTTCTTACATACGACCAACATGATTTATCTTCTATGCGACCAACATTCTCTCTTACATGCGACCAACATTCTATATTTTACATGCAACCAACATTCTATCTCTTACAGGTGACCAAAATTCTATCTCTTACATGCGACCAACATTCTATTTCTTACATACGAACAACATGATTTATCTTATATGCGACCAACATTCTCTCTTACATGCGACCAACATTCTATCTTTTACATGCAACCAACATTCTATCTCTTACATGTGACCAACATTCTATCTCTTACATGCGACCAACATTCTATTTCTTACATACGACCAACATTATTTCTCTTATATGCGACCAACATCCTCTCTTACATGCAACCAACATCCTCTCTTACATGCAACCAACATTCTATCTCTTACATGCGACTAAAATTCTATCTCTTACATGTGACCAACAGTCTATCTCTTACATGCAACCAACATTCTATCTCTTACATGCAACCAACATTCTATCTCTTACACACGACCAACACTCTATCGCTTACATGTGACCAACAATCTATCTCTGCCACATGAAAAAAATTATATCTCTTACATGCGACCAACATTCTATTTCTTACATACGACCAACATGATTTATCTTATATGGGACCAACATTTTCTCTTACATGCGACCAACACTCTAGCTCTTACATGTGACCAACAATCTATCTCTGCCACATGAAAAAAATGATATCTCTTACATGCGACCAACATTCTATTTCTTACATACGACCAACATGTTTATCTTATATGGGACCAACATTTTCTCTTACATGCGACCAACATTCTATCTCTTACAAGCAACCAACATTCTATCTCTTACATGTGACCAACATTCTATCTCTTACATGCGACCAACATTCTATTTCTTACATATGACCAACATTATTTCTCTTATATGCGACCAACATTCTCTCTTACAACATTCTATCTCTAACATGCGACCAACATTCTATCTCTTACATGTGACCAACATTCTATCTTTGCCACGGGACCAACATTCTATCTTTTACATGTGACCAACATTCTATCTCTTACATGCAACCAACATTCTATCTCTGCCACGCGACCAACATCATATCTATTACAAGCCAACAACATTCTATCTCTGCCATACGACCAACATTCTATCTCTAACATGCGACCAACATTCTATCTCTTACATGCGACCAACATTATATCTCTTTCATGTGACCAACATTTTATCTCTTGCATGCGACCAACATTCTATCTCTTACATGCGACCAACATTCTATCTCTTACATACGACCAACATTCTATCTCTGCCACGCGACCAACATTATATCTATTACATGCCACCAACATTCTATCTCTGCCATACGACCAACATTCTATCTCTAACATGCGACCAACATTCTATCTTTGCCACGGGACCAACATTCTATCTCTTACATGCAACCAACATTCTATCTCTGCCATACGACCAACATTCTATCTCTAACATGCGACCAACATTCTATCTCTTACATGCGACCAACATTATATCTCTTTCATGTGACCAACATTCTATCTCTTACATGCGACCAACATTCTATCTCTTACATACGACCAACATTCTATCTCTTACATGTGACCAACATTAGATCTCTTTCATGTGACCAACATTCTATCTTTGCCACGGGACCAACATTCTATCTTTTACATGTGACCAACATTCTATCTCTTACATGCAACAAACATTCTATCTCTTACACACGACCAACATTCTATCTCTTACATGTGACCAACAATCTATCTCTGCCACATGAAAAAAATTATATCTCTTACATGCGACCAACATTCTATTTCTTACATACGACCAACATGATTTATCTTATATGCGACCAACATTCTCTCTTACATGCGACCAACATTCTATCTTTTACATGCAACCAACATTCTATATCTTACATACGACCAACATGATTTATCTTATATGCGACCAACATTCTCTCTTACAAGCAACCAACATTCTATCTCTTACACACGACCAACACTCTATCGCTTACATGTGACCAACAATCTATCTCTGCCACATGAAAAAAATGATATCTCTTACATGCGACCAACATTCTATTTCTTACATACGACCAACATGTTTATCTTATATGGGACCAACATTTTCTCTTACATGCGACCAACATTCTATCTCTTACAAGCAACCAACATTCTATCTCTTACATGTGACCAACATTCTATCTCTTACATGCGACCAACATTCTATTTCTTACATATGACCAACATTATTTCTCTTATATGCGACCAACATTCTCTCTTACAACATTCTATCTCTAACATGCGACCAACATTCTATCTCTTACATGTGACCAACATTCTATCTTTGCCACGGGACCAACATTCTATCTTTTACATGTGACCAACATTCTATCTCTTACATGCAACCAACATTCTATCTCTGCCACGCGACCAACATCATATCTATTACAAGCCAACAACATTCTATCTCTGCCATACGACCAACATTCTATCTCTAACATGCGACCAACATTCTATCTCTTACATGCGACCAACATTATATCTCTTTCATGTGACCAACATTCTATCTCTTACATGCGACCAACATTCTATCTCTTACATGCGACCAACATTATATCTGTTTCATGTGACCAACATTCTATCTCTTACATGCGACCAACATTCTATCTCTTACATACGACCAACATTCTATCTCTGCCACGCGACCAACATTATATCTATTACATGCCACCAACATTCTATCTCTGCCATACGACCAACATTCTATCTCTAACATGCGACCAACATTCTATCTTTGCCACGGGACCAACATTCTATCTCTTACATGCAACCAACATTCTATCTCTGCCATACGACCAACATTCTATCTCTTACATGCAACAAACATTCTATCTCTTACACACGACCAACATTCTATCTCTTACATGTGACCAACAATCTATCTCTGCCACATGAAAAAAATTATATCTCTTACATGCGACCAACATTCTATTTCTTACATACGACCAACATGATTTATCTTATATGCGACCAACATTCTCTCTTACATGCGACCAACATTCTATCTTTTACATGCAACCAACATTCTATATCTTACATACGACCAACATGATTTATCTTATATGCGACCAACATTCTCTCTTACAAGCAACCAACATTCTATCTCTTACACACGACCAACACTATCTCTTACATGTGACCAACAATCTATCTCTGCCACATGAAAAAAATTATATCTCTTACATGCGACCAACATTCTATTTCTTACATACGACCAACATGTTTATCTTATATGGGACCAACATTTTCTCTTACATGCGACCAACATTCTATCTCTTACATGCAACCAACATTCTATCTCTTACATGTGACCAACATTCTATCTCTTACATGCGACCAACATTCTATTTCTTACATATGACCAACATTATTTCTCTTATATGCGACCAACATTCTCTCTTACATGCAACCAACATTCTATCTCTTACATGCGACTAAAATTCAATCTCTTACATGTGACCAACATTATATCTCTTACATGCGACCAACATTCTAACTCTTACATACAACCAACATTCTATCACTGCCACGCGACCAACATTCTATCTCTTACATGTGACAAACATTCTATCTCTTACATGTGACCAACATTCTATCTCTGCCACGCGACCAACATTCTATCTCTGCCATGGGACCAACATTCTATATCTAACATGTGACCAATATTCTATCTCTGCCACGCGACCAACATTATATCTATTACATGCCACCAACATTCTATCTATGCCATACGACCAACATTCTATCTCTAACATGCGACCAACATTCTATCTCTTACATGTGACCAACATTCTATCTTTGCCACGGGACCAACATTCTATCTTTTACATGTGACCAACATTCTATCTCTTACATGCAACCAACATTCTATCTCTGCCACGCGACCAACATCATATCTATTACAAGCCAACAACATTCTATCTCTGCCATACGACCAACATTCTATCTCTAACATGCGACCAACATTCTATCTCTTACATGCGACCAACATTATATCTCTTTCATGTGACCAACATTCTATCTCTTACATGCGACCAACATTCTATCTCTTACATGCGACCAACATTATATCTGTTTCATGTGACCAACATTCTATCTCTTACATGCGACCAACATTCTATCTCTTACATACGACCAACATTCTATCTCTGCCACGCGACCAACATTATATCTATTACATGCCACCAACATTCTATCTCTGCCATACGACCAACATTCTATCTCTAACATGCGACCAACATTCTATCTTTGCCACGGGACCAACATTCTACCTTTTACATGTGACCAACATTCTATCTCTTACATGCAACCAACATTCTATCTCTGCCATACGACCAACATTCTATCTCTAACATGCGACCAACATTCTATCTCTTACATGCGACCAACATTATATCTCTTTCATGTGACCAACATTCTATCTCTGCCATACGACCAACATTCTATCTCTAACATGCGACCAACATTCTATCTCTTACATGTGACCAACATTCTATCTTTGCCACGGGACCAACATTCTATCTTTTACATGTGACCAACATTCTATCTCTTACATGCAACCAACATTCTATCTCTGCCACGCGACCAACATCATATCTATTACAAGCCAACAACATTCTATCTCTGCCATACGACCAACATTCTATCTCTAACATGCGACCAACATTCTATCTCTTACATGCGACCAACATTATATCTCTTTCATGTGACCAACATTCTATCTCTTACATGCGACCAACATTCTATCTCTTACATGCGACCAACATTATATCTGTTTCATGTGACCAACATTCTATCTCTTACATGCGACCAACATTCTATCTCTTACATACGACCAACATTCTATCTCTGCCACGCGACCAACATTATATCTATTACATGCCACCAACATTCTATCTCTGCCATACGACCAACATTCTATCTCTAACATGCAACCAACATTCTATCTTTGCCACGGGACCAACATTCTATCTCTTACATGCAACCAACATTCTATCTCTGCCATACGACCAACATTCTATCTCTAACATGCGACCAACATTCTATCTCTTACATGCGACCAACATTATATCTCTTTCATGTGACCAACATTCTATCTCTTACATGCGACCAACATTCTATCTCTTACATACGACCAACATTCTATCTCTTACATGTGACCAACATTAGATCTCTTTCATGTGACCAACATTCTATCTTTGCCACGGGACCAACATTCTATCTTTTACATGTGACCAACATTCTATCTCTTACATGCAACAAACATTCTATCTCTTACACACGACCAACATTCTATCTCTTACATGTGACCAACAATCTATCTCTGCCACATGAAAAAAATTATATCTCTTACATGCGACCAACATTCTATTTCTTACATACGACCAACATGATTTATCTTATATGCGACCAACATTCTCTCTTACATGCGACCAACATTCTATCTTTTACATGCAACCAACATTCTATTTCTTACATACGACCAACATGATTTATCTTATATGGGACCAACATTTTCTCTTACATGCGACCAACACTCTAGCTCTTACATGTGACCAACAATCTATCTCTGCCACATGAAAAAAAAGATATCTCTTACATGCGACCAACATTCTATTTATTACATACGACCAACATGTTTATCTTATATGGGACCAACATTTTCTCTTACATGCGACCAACATTCTATCTCTTACAAGCAACCAACATTCTATCTCTTACATGTGACCAACATTCTATCTCTTACATGCGACCAACATTCTATTTCTTACATATGACCAACATTATTTCTCTTATATGCGACCAACATTCTCTCTTACAACATTCTATCTCTAACATGCGACCAACATTCTATCTCTTACATGTGACCAACATTCTATCTTTGCCACGGGACCAACATTCTATCTTTTACATGTGACCAACATTCTATCTCTTACATGCAACCAACATTCTATCTCTGCCACGCGACCAACATCATATCTATTACAAGCCAACAACATTCTATCTCTGCCATACGACCAACATTCTATCTCTAACATGCGACCAACATTCTATCTCTTACATGCGACCAACATTATATCTCTTTCATGTGACCAACATTCTATCTCTTACATGCGACCAACATTCTATCTCTTACATGCGACCAACATTATATCTGTTTCATGTGACCAACATTCTATCTCTTACATGCGACCAACATTCTATCTCTTACATACGACCAACATTCTATCTCTGCCACGCGACCAACATTATATCTATTACATGCCACCAACATTCTATCTCTGCCATACGACCAACATTCTATCTCTAACATGCAACCAACATTCTATCTTTGCCACGGGACCAACATTCTATCTCTTACATGCAACCAACATTCTATCTCTGCCATACGACCAACATTCTATCTCTAACATGCGACCAACATTCTATCTCTTACATGCGACCAACATTATATCTCTTTCATGTGACCAACATTCTATCTCTTACATGCGACCAACATTCTATCTCTTACATACGACCAACATTCTATCTCTTACATGTGACCAACATTAGATCTCTTTCATGTGACCAACATTCTATCTTTGCCACGGGACCAACATTCTATCTTTTACATGTGACCAACATTCTATCTCTTACATGCAACAAACATTCTATCTCTTACACACGACCAACATTCTATCTCTTACATGTGACCAACAATCTATCTCTGCCACATGAAAAAAATTATATCTCTTACATGCGACCAACATTCTATTTCTTACATACGACCAACATGATTTATCTTATATGCGACCAACATTCTCTCTTACATGCGACCAACATTCTATCTTTTACATGCAACCAACATTCTATTTCTTACATACGACCAACATGATTTATCTTATATGGGACCAACATTTTCTCTTACATGCGACCAACACTCTAGCTCTTACATGTGACCAACAATCTATCTCTGCCACATGAAAAAAATGATATCTCTTACATGCGACCAACATTCTATTTCTTACATACGACCAACATGTTTATCTTATATGGGACCAACATTTTCTCTTACATGCGACCAACATTCTATCTCTTACAAGCAACCAACATTCTATCTCTTACATGTGACCAACATTCTATCTCTTACATGCGACCAACATTCTATTTCTTACATATGACCAACATTATTTCTCTTATATGCGACCAACATTCTCTCTTACAACATTCTATCTCTAACATGCGACCAACATTCTATCTCTTACATGTGACCAACATTCTATCTTTGCCACGGGACCAACATTCTATCTTTTACATGTGACCAACATTCTATCTCTTACATGCAACCAACATTCTATCTCTGCCACGCGACCAACATCATATCTATTACAAGCCAACAACATTCTATCTCTGCCATACGACCAACATTCTATCTCTAACATGCGACCAACATTCTATCTCTTACATGCGACCAACATTATATCTCTTTCATGTGACCAACATTCTATCTCTTACATGCGACCAACATTCTATCTCTTACATGCGACCAACATTATATCTGTTTCATGTGACCAACATTCTATCTCTTACATGCGACCAACATTCTATCTCTTACATACGACCAACATTCTATCTCTGCCACGCGACCAACATTATATCTATTACATGCCACCAACATTCTATCTCTGCCATACGACCAACATTCTATCTCTAACATGCGACCAACATTCTATCTTTGCCACGGGACCAACATTCTATCTTTTACATGTGACCAACATTCTATCTCTTACATGCAACCAACATTCTATCTCTGCCATACGACCAACATTCTATCTCTAACATGCGACCAACATTCTATCTCTTACATGCGACCAACATTATATCTCTTTCATGTGACCAACATTCTATCTCTGCCATACGACCAACATTCTATCTCTAACATGCGACCAACATTCTATCTCTTACATGTGACCAACATTCTATCTTTGCCACGGGACCAACATTCTATCTTTTACATGTGACCAACATTCTATCTCTTACATGCAACCAACATTCTATCTCTGCCACGCGACCAACATCATATCTATTACAAGCCAACAACATTCTATCTCTGCCATACGACCAACATTCTATCTCTAACATGCGACCAACATTCTATCTCTTACATGCGACCAACATTATATCTCTTTCATGTGACCAACATTCTATCTCTTACATGCGACCAACATTCTATCTCTTACATGCGACCAACATTATATCTGTTTCATGTGACCAACATTCTATCTCTTACATGCGACCAACATTCTATCTCTTACATACGACCAACATTCTATCTCTGCCACGCGACCAACATTATATCTATTACATGCCACCAACATTCTATCTCTGCCATACGACCAACATTCTATCTCTAACATGCGACCAACATTCTATCTCTTACATGCGACCAACATTATATCTCTTTCATGTGACCAACATTCTATCTCTTACATGCGACCAACATTCTATCTCTTACATACGACCAACATTCTATCTCTTACATGTGACCAACATTAGATCTCTTTCATGTGACCAACATTCTATCTTTGCCACGGGACCAACATTCTATCTTTTACATGTGACCAACATTCTATCTCTTACATGCAACAAACATTCTATCTCTTACACACGACCAACATTCTATCTCTTACATGTGACCAACAATCTATCTCTGCCACATGAAAAAAATTATATCTCTTACATGCGACCAACATTCTATTTCTTACATACGACCAACATGATTTATCTTATATGCGACCAACATTCTCTCTTACATGCGACCAACATTCTATCTTTTACATGCAACCAACATTCTATATCTTACATACGACCAACATGATTTATCTTATATGCGACCAACATTCTCTCTTACAAGCAACCAACATTCTATCTCTTACACACGACCAACACTATCTCTTACATGTGACCAACAATCTATCTCTGCCACATGAAAAAAATTATATCTCTTACATGCGACCAACATTCTATTTCTTACATACGACCAACATGTTTATCTTATATGGGACCAACATTTTCTCTTACATGCGACCAACATTCTATCTCTTACATGCAACCAACATTATTTCTCTTATATGCGACCAACATTCTCTCTTACATGCAACCAACATTCTATCTCTTACATGCGACTAAAATTCAATCTCTTACATGTGACCAACATTATATCTCTTACATGCGACCAACATTCTAACTCTTACATACAACCAACATTCTATCACTGCCACGCGACCAACATTCTATCTCTTACATGCAACCAACATTCTATCTCTGCCATACGACCAACATTCTATCTCTAACATGCGACCAACATTCTATCTCTTACATGCGACCAACATTATATCTCTTACATGCAACCAACATTCTATGTCTTACATGTGACCAACATTCTATCTATTACATGCCACCAACATTCTATCTCTGCATACGACCAACATTCTAGCTCTGCCACGAGACCAACATTCTAGCTCTGCCACGCGACCAACATTCTCTCTCTTACATACGACCAACATTCTATCTCTTACATGTGACCAACATTCTATCTCTTACATGCGACCAACATTATATCTCTTTCATGTGACCAACATTCTATCTCTTACATGCGACCAACATTCTATCTCTTACATGCGACCAACATTATATCTGTTTCATGTGACCAACATTCTATCTCTTACATGCGACCAACATTCTATCTCTTACATACGACCAACATTCTATCTCTGCCACGCGACCAACATTATATCTATTACATGCCACCAACATTCTATCTCTGCCATACGACCAACATTCTATCTCTAACATGCGACCAACATTCTATCTTTGCCACGGGACCAACATTCTATCTTTTACATGTGACCAACATTCTATCTCTTACATGCAACCAACATTCTATCTCTGCCATACGACCAACATTCTATCTCTAACATGCGACCAACATTCTATCTCTTACATGCGACCAACATTATATCTCTTTCATGTGACCAACATTCTATCTCTGCCATACGACCAACATTCTATCTCTAACATGCGACCAACATTCTATCTCTTACATGTGACCAACATTCTATCTTTGCCACGGGACCAACATTCTATCTTTTACATGTGACCAACATTCTATCTCTTACATGCAACCAACATTCTATCTCTGCCACGCGACCAACATCATATCTATTACAAGCCAACAACATTCTATCTCTGCCATACGACCAACATTCTATCTCTAACATGCGACCAACATTCTATCTCTTACATGCGACCAACATTATATCTCTTTCATGTGACCAACATTCTATCTCTTACATGCGACCAACATTCTATCTCTTACATGCGACCAACATTATATCTGTTTCATGTGACCAACATTCTATCTCTTACATGCGACCAACATTCTATCTCTTACATACGACCAACATTCTATCTCTGCCACGCGACCAACATTATATCTATTACATGCCACCAACATTCTATCTCTGCCATACGACCAACATTCTATCTCTAACATGCGACCAACATTCTATCTCTTACATGCGACCAACATTATATCTCTTTCATGTGACCAACATTCTATCTCTTACATGCGACCAACATTCTATCTCTTACATACGACCAACATTCTATCTCTTACATGTGACCAACATTAGATCTCTTTCATGTGACCAACATTCTATCTTTGCCACGGGACCAACATTCTATCTTTTACATGTGACCAACATTCTATCTCTTACATGCAACAAACATTCTATCTCTTACACACGACCAACATTCTATCTCTTACATGTGACCAACAATCTATCTCTGCCACATGAAAAAAATTATATCTCTTACATGCGACCAACATTCTATTTCTTACATACGACCAACATGATTTATCTTATATGCGACCAACATTCTCTCTTACATGCGACCAACATTCTATCTTTTACATGCAACCAACATTCTATATCTTACATACGACCAACATGATTTATCTTATATGCGACCAACATTCTCTCTTACAAGCAACCAACATTCTATCTCTTACACACGACCAACACTATCTCTTACATGTGACCAACAATCTATCTCTGCCACATGAAAAAAATTATATCTCTTACATGCGACCAACATTCTATTTCTTACATACGACCAACATGTTTATCTTATATGGGACCAACATTTTCTCTTACATGCGACCAACATTCTATCTCTTACATGCAACCAACATTATTTCTCTTATATGCGACCAACATTCTCTCTTACATGCAACCAACATTCTATCTCTTACATGCGACTAAAATTCAATCTCTTACATGTGACCAACATTATATCTCTTACATGCGACCAACATTCTAACTCTTACATACAACCAACATTCTATCACTGCCACGCGACCAACATTCTATCTCTTACATGCAACCAACATTCTATCTCTGCCATACGACCAACATTCTATCTCTAACATGCGACCAACATTCTATCTCTTACATGCGACCAACATTATATCTCTTACATGCAACCAACATTCTATGTCTTACATGTGACCAACATTCTATCTATTACATGCCACCAACATTCTATCTCTGCATACGACCAACATTCTAGCTCTGCCACGAGACCAACATTCTAGCTCTGCCACGCGACCAACATTCTCTCTCTTACATACGACCAACATTCTATCTCTTACATGTGACCATCATTATATCTCTTTCATGTGACCAACATTCTATTTTTGCCACGGGACCAACATTCTATCTTTTACATGTGACCAACATTCTATCTCTTACATGCGACCAACATTATATCTGTTTCATGTGACCAACATTCTATCTCTTACATGCGACCAACATTCTATCTCTTACATACGACCAACATTCTATCTCTGCCACGCGACCAACATTATATCTATTACATGCCACCAACATTCTATCTCTGCCATACGACCAACATTCTATCTCTAACATGCGACCAACATTCTATCTCTTACATGCGACCAACATTATATCTCTTTCATGTGACCAACATTCTATCTCTTACATGCGACCAACATTCTATCTCTTACATACGACCAACATTCTATCTCTTACATGTGACCAACATTAGATCTCTTTCATGTGACCAACATTCTATCTTTGCCACGGGACCAACATTCTATCTTTTACATGTGACCAACATTCTATCTCTTACATGCAACAAACATTCTATCTCTTACACACGACCAACATTCTATCTCTTACATGTGACCAACAATCTATCTCTGCCACATGAAAAAAATTATATCTCTTACATGCGACCAACATTCTATTTCTTACATACGACCAACATGATTTATCTTATATGCGACCAACATTCTCTCTTACATGCGACCAACATTCTATCTTTTACATGCAACCAACATTCTATATCTTACATACGACCAACATGATTTATCTTATATGCGACCAACATTCTCTCTTACAAGCAACCAACATTCTATCTCTTACACACGACCAACACTATCTCTTACATGTGACCAACAATCTATCTCTGCCACATGAAAAAAATTATATCTCTTACATGCGACCAACATTCTATTTCTTACATACGACCAACATGTTTATCTTATATGGGACCAACATTTTCTCTTACATGCGACCAACATTCTATCTCTTACATGCAACCAACATTATTTCTCTTATATGCGACCAACATTCTCTCTTACATGCAACCAACATTCTATCTCTTACATGCGACTAAAATTCAATCTCTTACATGTGACCAACATTATATCTCTTACATGCGACCAACATTCTAACTCTTACATACAACCAACATTCTATCACTGCCACGCGACCAACATTCTATCTCTTACATGCAACCAACATTCTATCTCTGTCATACGACCAACATTCTATCTCTAACATGCGACCAACATTCTATCTCTTACATGCGACCAACATTATATCTCTTACATGCAACCAACATTCTATGTCTTACATGTGACCAACATTCTATCTATTACATGCCACCAACATTCTATCTCTGCATACGACCAACATTCTAGCTCTGCCACGAGACCAACATTCTAGCTCTGCCACGCGACCAACATTCTCTCTCTTACATACGACCAACATTCTATCTCTTACATGTGACCAACATTCTATCTCTTACATGCGACCAACATTATATCTCTTTCATGTGACCAACATTCTATCTCTTACATGCGACCAACATTCTATCTCTTACATGCGACCAACATTATATCTGTTTCATGTGACCAACATTCTATCTCTTACATGCGACCAACATTCTATCTCTTACATACGACCAACATTCTATCTCTGCCACGCGACCAACATTATATCTATTACATGCCACCAACATTCTATCTCTGCCATACGACCAACATTCTATCTCTAACATGCGACCAACATTCTATCTTTGCCACGGGACCAACATTCTATCTTTTACATGTGACCAACATTCTATCTCTTACATGCAACCAACATTCTATCTCTGCCATACGACCAACATTCTATCTCTAACATGCGACCAACATTCTATCTCTTACATGCGACCAACATTATATCTCTTTCATGTGACCAACATTCTATCTCTGCCATACGACCAACATTCTATCTCTAACATGCGACCAACATTCTATCTCTTACATGTGACCAACATTCTATCTTTGCCACGGGACCAACATTCTATCTTTTACATGTGACCAACATTCTATCTCTTACATGCAACCAACATTCTATCTCTGCCACGCGACCAACATCATATCTATTACAAGCCAACAACATTCTATCTCTGCCATACGACCAACATTCTATCTCTAACATGCGACCAACATTCTATCTCTTACATGCGACCAACATTATATCTCTTTCATGTGACCAACATTCTATCTCTTACATGCGACCAACATTCTATCTCTTACATGCGACCAACATTATATCTGTTTCATGTGACCAACATTCTATCTCTTACATGCGACCAACATTCTATCTCTTACATACGACCAACATTCTATCTCTGCCACGCGACCAACATTATATCTATTACATGCCACCAACATTCTATCTCTGCCATACGACCAACATTCTATCTCTAACATGCGACCAACATTCTATCTCTTACATGCGACCAACATTATATCTCTTTCATGTGACCAACATTCTATCTCTTACATGCGACCAACATTCTATCTCTTACATACGACCAACATTCTATCTCTTACATGTGACCAACATTAGATCTCTTTCATGTGACCAACATTCTATCTTTGCCACGGGACCAACATTCTATCTTTTACATGTGACCAACATTCTATCTCTTACATGCAACAAACATTCTATCTCTTACACACGACCAACATTCTATCTCTTACATGTGACCAACAATCTATCTCTGCCACATGAAAAAAATTATATCTCTTACATGCGACCAACATTCTATTTCTTACATACGACCAACATGATTTATCTTATATGCGACCAACATTCTCTCTTACATGCGACCAACATTCTATCTTTTACATGCAACCAACATTCTATATCTTACATACGACCAACATGATTTATCTTATATGCGACCAACATTCTCTCTTACAAGCAACCAACATTCTATCTCTTACACACGACCAACACTATCTCTTACATGTGACCAACAATCTATCTCTGCCACATGAAAAAAATTATATCTCTTACATGCGACCAACATTCTATTTCTTACATACGACCAACATGTTTATCTTATATGGGACCAACATTTTCTCTTACATGCGACCAACATTCTATCTCTTACATGCAACCAACATTATTTCTCTTATATGCGACCAACATTCTCTCTTACATGCAACCAACATTCTATCTCTTACATGCGACTAAAATTCAATCTCTTACATGTGACCAACATTATATCTCTTACATGCGACCAACATTCTAACTCTTACATACAACCAACATTCTATCACTGCCACGCGACCAACATTCTATCTCTTACATGCAACCAACATTCTATCTCTGCCATACGACCAACATTCTATCTCTAACATGCGACCAACATTCTATCTCTTACATGCGACCAACATTATATCTCTTACATGCAACCAACATTCTATGTCTTACATGTGACCAACATTCTATCTATTACATGCCACCAACATTCTATCTCTGCATACGACCAACATTCTAGCTCTGCCACGAGACCAACATTCTAGCTCTGCCACGCGACCAACATTCTCTCTCTTACATACGACCAACATTCTATCTCTTACATGTGACCATCATTATATCTCTTTCATGTGACCAACATTCTATTTTTGCCACGGGACCAACATTCTATCTTTTACATGTGACCAACATTCTATCTCTTACATGCGACCAACATTATATCTGTTTCATGTGACCAACATTCTATCTCTTACATGCGACCAACATTCTATCTCTTACATACGACCAACATTCTATCTCTGCCACGCGACCAACATTATATCTATTACATGCCACCAACATTCTATCTCTGCCATACGACCAACATTCTATCTCTAACATGCGACCAACATTCTATCTCTTACATGCGACCAACATTATATCTCTTTCATGTGACCAACATTCTATCTCTTACATGCGACCAACATTCTATCTCTTACATACGACCAACATTCTATCTCTTACATGTGACCAACATTAGATCTCTTTCATGTGACCAACATTCTATCTTTGCCACGGGACCAACATTCTATCTTTTACATGTGACCAACATTCTATCTCTTACATGCAACAAACATTCTATCTCTTACACACGACCAACATTCTATCTCTTACATGTGACCAACAATCTATCTCTGCCACATGAAAAAAATTATATCTCTTACATGCGACCAACATTCTATTTCTTACATACGACCAACATGATTTATCTTATATGCGACCAACATTCTCTCTTACATGCGACCAACATTCTATCTTTTACATGCAACCAACATTCTATATCTTACATACGACCAACATGATTTATCTTATATGCGACCAACATTCTCTCTTACAAGCAACCAACATTCTATCTCTTACACACGACCAACACTATCTCTTACATGTGACCAACAATCTATCTCTGCCACATGAAAAAAATTATATCTCTTACATGCGACCAACATTCTATTTCTTACATACGACCAACATGTTTATCTTATATGGGACCAACATTTTCTCTTACATGCGACCAACATTCTATCTCTTACATGCAACCAACATTATTTCTCTTATATGCGACCAACATTCTCTCTTACATGCAACCAACATTCTATCTCTTACATGCGACTAAAATTCAATCTCTTACATGTGACCAACATTATATCTCTTACATGCGACCAACATTCTAACTCTTACATACAACCAACATTCTATCACTGCCACGCGACCAACATTCTATCTCTTACATGCAACCAACATTCTATCTCTGTCATACGACCAACATTCTATCTCTAACATGCGACCAACATTCTATCTCTTACATGCGACCAACATTATATCTCTTACATGCAACCAACATTCTATGTCTTACATGTGACCAACATTCTATCTATTACATGCCACCAACATTCTATCTCTGCATACGACCAACATTCTAGCTCTGCCACGAGACCAACATTCTAGCTCTGCCACGCGACCAACATTCTCTCTCTTACATACGACCAACATTCTATCTCTTACATGTGACCATCATTATATCTCTTTCATGTGACCAACATTCTATTTTTGCCACGGGACCAACATTCTATCTTTTACATGTGACCAACAGTCTATCTCTTACATGCAACCAACATTCTATCTCTTACATGCAACCAACATTCTATCTCTTACACACGACCAACACTCTATCTCTTACATGTGACCAACAATCTATCTCTGCCACATGAAAAAAATTATATCTCTTACATGCGACCAACATTCTATTTCTTACATACGACCAACATGTTTATCTTATATGGGACCAACATTTTCTCTTACATGCGACCAACATTCTATCTCTTACATGCAACCAACATTATTTCTCTTATATGCGACCAACATTCTCTCTTACATGCAACCAACATTCTATCTCTTACATGCGACTAAAATTCAATCTCTTACATGTGACCAACATTATATCTCTTACATGCGACCAACATTCTAACTCTTACATACAACCAACATTCTATCACTGCCACGCGACCAACATTCTATCTCTTACATGCAACCAACATTCTATCTCTGTCATACGACCAACATTCTATCTCTAACATGCGACCAACATTCTATCTCTTACATGCGACCAACATTATATCTCTTACATGCAACCAACATTCTATGTCTTACATGTGACCAACATTCTATCTATTACATGCCACCAACATTCTATCTCTGCATACGACCAACATTCTAGCTCTGCCACGAGACCAACATTCTAGCTCTGCCACGCGACCAACATTCTCTCTCTTACATACGACCAACATTCTATCTCTTACATGTGACCATCATTATATCTCTTTCATGTGACCAACATTCTATTTTTGCCACGGGACCAACATTCTATCTTTTACATGTGACCAACAGTCTATCTCTTACATGCAACCAACATTCTATCTCTTACATGCAACCAACATTCTATCTCTTACACACGACCAACACTCTATCTCTTACATGTGACCAACAATCTATCTCTGCCACATGAAAAAAATTATATCTCTTACATGCGACCAACATTCTATTTCTTACATACGACCAACATGATTTATCTTCTATGCGACCAACATTCTCTCTTACATGCGACCAACATTCTATATTTTACATGCAACCAACATTCTATCTCTTACAGGTGACCAAAATTCTATCTCTTACATGCGACCAACATTCTATTTCTTACATACGAACAACATGATTTATCTTATATGCGACCAACATTCTCTCTTACATGCGACCAACATTCTATCTTTTACATGCAACCAACATTCTATCTCTTACATGTGACCAACATTCTATCTCTTACATGCGACCAACATTCTATTTCTTACATACGACCAACATTATTTCTCTTATATGCGACCAACATCCTCTCTTACATGCAACCAACATCCTCTCTTACATGCAACCAACATTCTATCTCTTACATGCGACTAAAATTCTATCTCTTACATGTGACCAACAGTCTATCTCTTACATGCAACCAACATTCTATCTCTTACATGCAACCAACATTCTATCTCTTACACACGACCAACACTCTATCGCTTACATGTGACCAACAATCTATCTCTGCCACATGAAAAAAATTATATCTCTTACATGCGACCAACATTCTATTTCTTACATACGACCAACATGATTTATCTTATATGGGACCAACATTAGATCTCTTACATGCGACCAACATTCTATCTCTAACATGCGACCAACATTCTATCTCTTACATGTGACCAACATTCTATCTTTGCCACGGGACCAACATTCTATCTTTTACATGTGACCAACATTCTATCTCTTACATGCAACCAACATTCTATCTCTGCCACGCGACCAACATCATATCTATTACAAGCCAACAACATTCTATCTCTGCCATACGACCAACATTCTATCTCTAACATGCGACCAACATTATATCTCTTTCATGTGACCAACATTTTATCTCTTACATGCGACCAACATTCTATCTCTTACATGCGACCAACATTATATCTGTTTCATGTGACCAACATTCTATCTCTTACATGCGACCAACATTCTATCTCTTACATGCGACCAACATTCTATCTCTTACATGCGACCAACATTATATCTGTTTCATGTGACCAACATTCTATCTCTTACATGCGACCAACATTCTATCTCTTACATACGACCAACATTCTATCTCTGCCACGCGACCAACATTATATCTATTACATGCCACCAACATTCTATCTCTGCCATACGACCAACATTCTATCTCTAACATGCGACCAACATTCTATCTCTTACATGCGACCAACATTATATCTGTTTCATGTGACCAACATTTTATCTCTTACATGCGACCAACATTCTATCTCTTACATGCGACCAACATTATATCTGTTTCATGTGACCAACATTCTATCTCTTACATGCGACCAACATTCTATCTCTTACATACGACCAACATTCTATCTCTGCCACGCGACCAACATTATATCTATTACATGCCACCAACATTCTATCTCTGCCATACGACCAACATTCTATCTCTAACATGCGACCAACATTCTATCTTTGCCACGGGACCAACATTCTATCTCTTACATGCAACCAACATTCTATCTCTGCCATACGACCAACATTCTATCTCTAACATGCGACCAACATTCTATCTCTTACATGCGACCAACATTATATCTCTTTCATGTGACCAACATTCTATCTCTTACATGCGACCAACATTCTATCTCTTACATACGACCAACATTCTATCTCTTACATGTGACCAACATTAGATCTCTTTCATGTGACCAACATTCGATCTTTGCCACGGGACCAACATTCTATCTTTTACATGTGACCAACATTCTATCTCTTACATGCAACAAACATTCTATCTCTTACACACGACCAACATTCTATCTCTTACATGTGACCAACAATCTATCTCTGCCACATGAAAAAAATTATATCTCTTACATGCGACCAACATTCTATTTCTTACATACGACCAACATGATTTATCTTATATGCGACCAACATTCTCTCTTACATGCGACCAACATTCTATCTTTTACATGCAACCAACATTCTATATCTTACATACGACCAACATGATTTATCTTATATGCGACCAACATTCTCTCTTACAAGCAACCAACATTCTATCTCTTACACACGACCAACACTCTATCGCTTACATGTGACCAACAATCTATCTCTGCCACATGAAAAAAATTATATCTCTTACATGCGACCAACATTCTATTTCTTACATACGACCAACATGATTTATCTTATATGGGACCAACATTTTCTCTTACATGCGACCAACACTCTAGCTCTTACATGTGACCAACAATCTATCTCTGCCACATGAAAAAAATTATATCTCTTACATGCGACCAACATTCTATTTCTTACATACGACCAACATGTTTATCTTATATGGGACCAACATTTTCTCTTACATGCGACCAACATTCTATCTCTTACAAGCAACCAACATTCTATCTCTTACATGTGACCAACATTCTATCTCTTACATGCGACCAACATTCTATTTCTTACATATGACCAACATTATTTCTCTTATATGCGACCAACATTCTCTCTTACAACATTCTATCTCTAACATGCGACCAACATTCTATCTCTTACATGTGACCAACATTCTATCTTTGCCACGGGACCAACATTCTATCTTTTACATGTGACCAACATTCTATCTCTTACATGCAACCAACATTCTATCTCTGCCACGCGACCAACATCATATCTATTACAAGCCAACAACATTCTATCTCTGCCATACGACCAACATTCTATCTCTAACATGCGACCAACATTCTATCTCTTACATGCGACCAACATTATATCTCTTTCATGTGACCAACATTTTATCTCTTACATGCGACCAACATTCTATCTCTTACATGCGACCAACATTATATCTGTTTCATGTGACCAACATTCTATCTCTTACATGCGACCAACATTCTATCTCTTACATACGACCAACATTCTATCTCTGCCACGCGACCAACATTATATCTATTACATGCCACCAACATTCTATCTCTGCATACGACCAACATTCTAGCTCTGCCACGAGACCAACATTCTAGCTCTGCCACGCGACCAACATTCTCTCTCTTACATACGACCAACATTCTATCTCTTACATGTGACCATCATTATATCTCTTTCATGTGACCAACATTCTATTTTTGCCACGGGACCAACATTCTATCTTTTACATGTGACCAACAGTCTATCTCTTACATGCAACCAACATTCTATCTCTTACATGCAACCAACATTCTATCTCTTACACACGACCAACACTCTATCTCTTACATGTGACCAACAATCTATCTCTGCCACATGAAAAAAATTATATCTCTTACATGCGACCAACATTCTATTTCTTACATACGACCAACATGTTTATCTTATATGGGACCAACATTTTCTCTTACATGCGACCAACATTCTATCTCTTACATGCAACCAACATTATTTCTCTTATATGCGACCAACATTCTCTCTTACATGCAACCAACATTCTATCTCTTACATGCGACTAAAATTCAATCTCTTACATGTGACCAACATTATATCTCTTACATGCGACCAACATTCTAACTCTTACATACAACCAACATTCTATCACTGCCACGCGACCAACATTCTATCTCTTACATGCAACCAACATTCTATCTCTGCCATACGACCAACATTCTATCTCTAACATGCGACCAACATTCTATCTCTTACATGCGACCAACATTATATCTCTTACATGCAACCAACATTCTATGTCTTACATGTGACCAACATTCTATCTATTACATGCCACCAACATTCTATCTCTGCATACGACCAACATTCTAGCTCTGCCACGAGACCAACATTCTAGCTCTGCCACGCGACCAACATTCTCTCTCTTACATACGACCAACATTCTATCTCTTACATGTGACCATCATTATATCTCTTTCATGTGACCAACATTCTATTTTTGCCACGGGACCAACATTCTATCTTTTACATGTGACCAACAGTCTATCTCTTACATGCAACCAACATTCTATCTCTTACATGCAACCAACATTCTATCTCTTACACACGACCAACACTCTATCTCTTACATGTGACCAACAATCTATCTCTGCCACATGAAAAAAATTATATCTCTTACATGCGACCAACATTCTATTTCTTACATACGACCAACATGATTTATCTTCTATGCGACCAACATTCTCTCTTACATGCGACCAACATTCTATATTTTACATGCAACCAACATTCTATCTCTTACAGGTGACCAAAATTCTATCTCTTACATGCGACCAACATTCTATTTCTTACATACGAACAACATGATTTATCTTATATGCGACCAACATTCTCTCTTACATGCGACCAACATTCTATCTTTTACATGCAACCAACATTCTATCTCTTACATGTGACTAACATTCTATCTCTTACATGCGACCAACATTCTATTTCTTACATACGACCAACATTATTTCTCTTATATGCGACCAACATCCTCTCTTACATGCAACCAACATTCTATCTCTTACATGCGACTAAAATTCTATCTCTTACATGTGACCAACAGTCTATCTCTTACATGCAACCAACATTCTATCTCTTACATGCAACCAACATTCTATCTCTTACACACGACCAACACTCTATCGCTTACATGTGACCAACAATCTATCTCTGCCACATGAAAAAAATTATATCTCTTACATGCGACCAACATTCTATTTCTTACATACGACCAACATGATTTATCTTATATGGGACCAACATTTTCTCTTACATGCGACCAACACTCTAGCTCTTACATGTGACCAACAATCTATCTCTGCCACATGAAAAAAATGATATCTCTTACATGCGACCAACATTCTATCTCTTACAAGCAACCAACATTATTTCTCTTATATGCGACCAACATTCTCTCTTACATGCAACCAACATTCTATCTCTTACATGCGACTAAAATTCAATCTCTTACATGTGACCAACATTATATCTCTTACATGCGACCAACATTCTAACTCTTACATACAACCAACATTCTATCACTGCCACGCGACCAACATTCTATCTCTTACATGCAACCAACATTCTATCTCTGCCATACGACCAACATTCTATCTCTAACATGCGACCAACATTCTATCTCTTACATGCGACCAACATTCTATCTCTTACATGCAACCAACATTCTATGTCTTACATGTGACCAACATTCTATCTATTACATGCCACCAACATTCTATCTCTGCATACGACCAACATTCTAGCTCTGCCACGAGACCAACATTCTAGCTCTGCCACGCGACCAACATTCTCTCTCTTACATACGACCAACATTCTATCTCTTACATGTGACCATCATTATATCTCTTTCATGTGACCAACATTCTATTTTTGCCACGGGACCAACATTCTATCTTTTACATGTGACCAACAGTCTATCTCTTACATGCAACCAACATTCTATCTCTTACATGCAACCAACATTCTATCTCTTACACACGACCAACACTCTATCTCTTACATGTGACCAACAATCTATCTCTGCCACATGAAAAAAATTATATCTCTTACATGCGACCAACATTCTATTTCTTACATACGACCAACATGATTTATCTTCTATGCGACCAACATTCTCTCTTACATGCGACCAACATTCTATATTTTACATGCGACCAACATTCTATCTCTTACATGCGACCAACATTCTATTTCTTACATACGACCAACATTATTTCTCTTATATGCGACCAACATCCTCTCTTACATGCAACCAACATCCTCTCTTACATGCAACCAACATTCTATCTCTTACATGCGACTAAAATTCTATCTCTTACATGTGACCAACAGTCTATCTCTTACATGCAACCAACATTCTATCTCTTACATGCAACCAACATTCTATCTCTTACACACGACCAACACTCTATCGCTTACATGTGACCAACAATCTATCTCTGCCACATGAAAAAAATTATATCTCTTACATGCGACCAACATTCTATTTCTTACATACGACCAACATGATTTATCTTATATGGGACCAACATTTTCTCTTACATGCGACCAACACTCTAGCTCTTACATGTGACCAACAATCTATCTCTGCCACATGAAAAAAATGATATCTCTTACATGCGACCAACATTCTATCTCTTACAAGCAACCAACATTCTATCTCTTACATGTGACCAACATTCTATCTCTTACATGCGACCAACATTCTATTTCTTACATATGACCAACATTATTTCTCTTATATGCGACCAACATTCTCTCTTACAACATTCTATCTCTAACATGCGACCAACATTCTATCTCTTACATGTGACCAACATTCTATCTTTGCCACGGGACCAACATTCTATCTTTTACATGTGACCAACATTCTATCTCTTACATGCAACCAACATTCTATCTCTGCCACGCGACCAACATCATATCTATTACAAGCCAACAACATTCTATCTCTGCCATACGACCAACATTCTATCTCTAACATGCGACCAACATTCTATCTCTTACATGCGACCAACATTATATCTCTTTCATGTGACCAACATTTTATCTCTTACATGCGACCAACATTCTATCTCTTACATGCGACCAACATTATATCTGTTTCATGTGACCAACATTCTATCTCTTACATGCGACCAACATTCTATCTCTTACATACGACCAACATTCTATCTCTGCCACGCGACCAACATTATATCTATTACATGCCACCAACATTCTATCTCTGCCATACGACCAACATTCTATCTCTAACATGCGACCAACATTCTATCTTTGCCACGGGACCAACATTCTATCTCTTACATGCAACCAACATTCTATCTCTGCCATACGACCAACATTCTATCTCTAACATGCGACCAACATTCTATCTCTTACATGCGACCAACATTATATCTCTTTCATGTGACCAACATTCTATCTCTTACATGCGACCAACATTCTATCTCTTACATACGACCAACATTCTATCTCTTACATGTGACCAACATTAGATCTCTTTCATGTGACCAACATTCTATCTTTGCCACGGGACCAACATTCTATCTTTTACATGTGACCAACATTCTATCTCTTACATGCAACAAACATTCTATCTCTTACACACGACCAACATTCTATCTCTTACATGTGACCAACAATCTATCTCTGCCACATGAAAAAAATTATATCTCTTACATGCGACCAACATTCTATTTCTTACATACGACCAACATGATTTATCTTATATGCGACCAACATTCTCTCTTACATGCGACCAACATTCTATCTTTTACATGCAACCAACATTCTATATCTTACATACGACCAACATGATTTATCTTATATGCGACCAACATTCTCTCTTACAAGCAACCAACATTCTATCTCTTACACACGACCAACACTCTATCGCTTACATGTGACCAACAATCTATCTCTGCCACATGAAAAAAATTATATCTCTTACATGCGACCAACATTCTATTTCTTACATACGACCAACATGATTTATCTTATATGGGACCAACATTTTCTCTTACATGCGACCAACACTCTAGCTCTTACATGTGACCAACAATCTATCTCTGCCACATGAAAAAAATTATATCTCTTACATGCGACCAACATTCTATTTCTTACATACGACCAACATGTTTATCTTATATGGGACCAACATTTTCTCTTACATGCGACCAACATTCTATCTCTTACAAGCAACCAACATTCTATCTCTTACATGTGACCAACATTCTATCTCTTACATGCGACCAACATTCTATTTCTTACATATGACCAACATTATTTCTCTTATATGCGACCAACATTCTCTCTTACAACATTCTATCTCTAACATGCGACCAACATTCTATCTCTTACATGTGACCAACATTCTATCTTTGCCACGGGACCAACATTCTATCTTTTACATGTGACCAACATTCTATCTCTTACATGCAACCAACATTCTATCTCTGCCACGCGACCAACATCATATCTATTACAAGCCAACAACATTCTATCTCTGCCATACGACCAACATTCTATCTCTAACATGCGACCAACATTCTATCTCTTACATGCGACCAACATTATATCTCTTTCATGTGACCAACATTTTATCTCTTACATGCGACCAACATTCTATCTCTTACATGCGACCAACATTATATCTGTTTCATGTGACCAACATTCTATCTCTTACATGCGACCAACATTCTATCTCTTACATACGACCAACATTCTATCTCTGCCACGCGACCAACATTATATCTATTACATGCCACCAACATTCTATCTCTGCCATACGACCAACATTCTATCTCTAACATGCGACCAACATTCTATCTTTGCCACGGGACCAACATTCTATCTCTTACATGCAACCAACATTCTATCTCTGCCATACGACCAACATTCTATCTCTAACATGCGACCAACATTCTATCTCTTACATGCGACCAACATTATATCTCTTTCATGTGACCAACATTCTATCTCTTACATGCGACCAACATTCTATCTCTTACATACGACCAACATTCTATCTCTTACATGTGACCAACATTAGATCTCTTTCATGTGACCAACATTCTATCTTTGCCACGGGACCAACATTCTATCTTTTACATGTGACCAACATTCTATCTCTTACATGCAACAAACATTCTATCTCTTACACATGACCAACATTCTATCTCTTACATGTGACCAACAATCTATCTCTGCCACATGAAAAAAATTATATCTCTTACATGCGACCAACATTCTATTTCTTACATACGACCAACATGATTTATCTTATATGCGACCAACATTCTCTCTTACATGCGACCAACATTCTATCTTTTACATGCAACCAACATTCTATATCTTACATACGACCAACATGATTTATCTTATATGCGACCAACATTCTCTCTTACAAGCAACCAACATTCTATCTCTTACACACGACCAACACTCTATCGCTTACATGTGACCAACAATCTATCTCTGCCACATGAAAAAAATGATATCTCTTACATGCGACCAACATTCTATTTCTTACATACGACCAACATGATTTATCTTATATGGGACCAACATTTTCTCTTACATGCGACCAACATTCTATCTCTTACAAGCAACCAACATTCTATCTCTTACATGTGACCAACATTCTATCTCTTACATGCGACCAACATTCTATTTCTTACATATGACCAACATTATTTCTCTTATATGCGACCAACATTCTCTCTTACAACATTCTATCTCTAACATGCGACCAACATTCTATCTCTTACATGTGACCAACATTCTATCTTTGCCACGGGACCAACATTCTATCTTTTACATGTGACCAACATTCTATCTCTTACATGCAACCAACATTCTATCTCTGCCACGCGACCAACATCATATCTATTACAAGCCAACAACATTCTATCTCTGCCATACGACCAACATTCTATCTCTAACATGCGACCAACATTATATCTCTTTCATGTGACCAACATTCTATCTCTTACATGCGACCAACATTCTATCTCTTACATGCGACCAACATTATATCTGTTTCATGTGACCAACATTCTATCTCTTACATGCGACCAACATTCTATCTCTTACATACGACCAACATTCTATCTCTGCCACGCGACCAACATTATATCTATTACATGCCACCAACATTCTATCTCTGCCATACGACCAACATTCTATCTCTAACATGCGACCAACATTCTATCTTTGCCACGGGACCAACATTCTATCTTTTACATGTGACCAACATTCTATCTCTTACATGCAACCAACATTCTATCTCTGCCATACGACCAACATTCTATCTCTAACATGCGACCAACATTCTATCTCTTACATGCGACCAACATTATATCTCTTTCATGTGACCATTATTCTATCTCTGCCATACGACCAACATTCTATCTCTAACATGCGACCAACATTCTATCTCTTACATGTGACCAACATTCTATCTTTGCCACGGGACCAACATTCTATCTCTTACATGTGACCAACATTCTATCTCTTACATGCAACCAACATTCTATCTCTGCCACGCGACCAACATCATATCTATTACAAGCCAACAACATTCTATCTCTGCCATACGACCAACATTCTATCTCTAACATGCGACCAACATTCTATCTCTTACATGCGACCAACATTATATCTCTTTCATGTGACCAACATTCTATCTCTTACATGCGACCAACATTCTATCTCTTACATGCGACCAACATTATATCTGTTTCATGTGACCAACATTCTATCTCTTACATGCGACCAACATTCTATCTCTTACATACGACCAACATTCTATCTCTGCCACGCGACCAACATTATATCTATTACATGCCACCAACATTCTATCTCTGCCATACGACCAACATTCTATCTCTAACATGCGACCAACATTCTATCTTTGCCACGGGACCAACATTCTATCTCTTACATGCAACCAACATTCTATCTCTGCCATACGACCAACATTCTATCTCTAACATGCGACCAACATTCTATCTCTTACATGCGACCAACATTATATCTCTTTCATGTGACCAACATTCTATCTCTTACATGCGACCAACATTCTATCTCTTACATACGACCAACATTCTATCTCTTACATGTGACCAACATTAGATCTCTTTCATGTGACCAACATTCTATCTTTGCCACGGGACCAACATTCTATCTTTTACATGTGACCAACATTCTATCTCTTACATGCAACAAACATTCTATCTCTTACACACGACCAACATTCTATCTCTTACATGTGACCAACAATCTATCTCTGCCACATGAAAAAAATTATATCTCTTACATGCGACCAACATTCTATTTCTTACATACGACCAACATGATTTATCTTATATGCGACCAACATTCTCTCTTACATGCGACCAACATTCTATCTTTTACATGCAACCAACATTCTATATCTTACATACGACCAACATGATTTATCTTATATGCGACCAACATTCTCTCTTACAAGCAACCAACATTCTATCTCTTACACACGACCAACACTCTATCGCTTACATGTGACCAACAATCTATCTCTGCCACATGAAAAAAATTATATCTCTTACATGCGACCAACATTCTATTTCTTACATACGACCAACATGATTTATCTTATATGGGACCAACATTTTCTCTTACATGCGACCAACACTCTAGCTCTTACATGTGACCAACAATCTATCTCTGCCACATGAAAAAAATTATATCTCTTACATGCGACCAACATTCTATTTCTTACATACGACCAACATGTTTATCTTATATGGGACCAACATTTTCTCTTACATGCGACCAACATTCTATCTCTTACAAGCAACCAACATTCTATCTCTTACATGTGACCAACATTCTATCTCTTACATGCGACCAACATTCTATTTCTTACATATGACCAACATTATTTCTCTTATATGCGACCAACATTCTCTCTTACAACATTCTATCTCTAACATGCAACCAACATTCTATCTCTTACATGTGACCAACATTCTATCTTTGCCACGGGACCAACATTCTATCTTTTACATGTGACCAACATTCTATCTCTTACATGCAACCAACATTCTATCTCTGCCACGCGACCAACATCATATCTATTACAAGCCAACAACATTCTATCTCTGCCATACGACCAACATTCTATCTCTAACATGCGACCAACATTCTATCTCTTACATGCGACCAACATTATATCTCTTTCATGTGACCAACATTCTATCTCTTACATGCGACCAACATTCTATCTCTTACATGCGACCAACATTATATCTGTTTCATGTGACCAACATTCTATCTCTTACATGCGACCAACATTCTATCTCTTACATACGACCAACATTCTATCTCTGCCACGCGACCAACATTATATCTATTACATGCCACCAACATTCTATCTCTGCCATACGACCAACATTCTATCTCTAACATGCGACCAACATTCTATCTTTGCCACGGGACCAACATTCTATCTCTTACATGCAACCAACATTCTATCTCTGCCATACGACCAACATTCTATCTCTAACATGCGACCAACATTCTATCTCTTACATGCGACCAACATTATATCTCTTTCATGTGACCAACATTCTATCTCTTACATGCGACCAACATTCTATCTCTTACATACGACCAACATTCTATCTCTTACATGTGACCAACATTAGATCTCTTTCATGTGACCAACATTCTATCTTTGCCACGGGACCAACATTCTATCTTTTACATGTGACCAACATTCTATCTCTTACATGCAACAAACATTCTATCTCTTACACACGACCAACATTCTATCTCTTACATGTGACCAACAATCTATCTCTGCCACATGAAAAAAATTATATCTCTTACATGCGACCAACATTCTATTTCTTACATACGACCAACATGATTTATCTTATATGCGACCAACATTCTCTCTTACATGCGACCAACATTCTATCTTTTACATGCAACCAACATTCTATATCTTACATACGACCAACATGATTTATCTTATATGCGACCAACATTCTCTCTTACAAGCAACCAACATTCTATCTCTTACATGCGACCAACATTCTATCTCTTACATACGACCAACATTCTATCTCTGCCACGCGACCAACATTATATCTATTACATGCCACCAACATTCTATCTCTGCCATACGACCAACATTCTATCTCTAACATGCGACCAACATTCTATCTTTGCCACGGGACCAACATTCTATCTCTTACATGCAACCAACATTCTATCTCTGCCATACGACCAACATTCTATCTCTAACATGCGACCAACATTCTATCTCTTACATGCGACCAACATTATATCTCTTTCATGTGACCAACATTCTATCTCTTACATGCGACCAACATTCTATCTCTTACATACGACCAACATTCTATCTCTTACATGTGACCAACATTAGATCTCTTTCATGTGACCAACATTCTATCTTTGCCACGGGACCAACATTCTATCTTTTACATGTGACCAACATTCTATCTCTTACATGCAACAAACATTCTATCTCTTACACATGACCAACATTCTATCTCTTACATGTGACCAACAATCTATCTCTGCCACATGAAAAAAATTATATCTCTTACATGCGACCAACATTCTATTTCTTACATACGACCAACATGATTTATCTTATATGCGACCAACATTCTCTCTTACATGCGACCAACATTCTATCTTTTACATGCAACCAACATTCTATATCTTACATACGACCAACATGATTTATCTTATATGCGACCAACATTCTCTCTTACAAGCAACCAACATTCTATCTCTTACACACGACCAACACTCTATCGCTTACATGTGACCAACAATCTATCTCTGCCACATGAAAAAAATGATATCTCTTACATGCGACCAACATTCTATTTCTTACATACGACCAACATGATTTATCTTATATGGGACCAACATTTTCTCTTACATGCGACCAACATTCTATCTCTTACAAGCAACCAACATTCTATCTCTTACATGTGACCAACATTCTATCTCTTACATGCGACCAACATTCTATTTCTTACATATGACCAACATTATTTCTCTTATATGCGACCAACATTCTCTCTTACAACATTCTATCTCTAACATGCGACCAACATTCTATCTCTTACATGTGACCAACATTCTATCTTTGCCACGGGACCAACATTCTATCTTTTACATGTGACCAACATTCTATCTCTTACATGCAACCAACATTCTATCTCTGCCACGCGACCAACATCATATCTATTACAAGCCAACAACATTCTATCTCTGCCATACGACCAACATTCTATCTCTAACATGCGACCAACATTCTATCTCTTACATGCGACCAACATTATATCTCTTTCATGTGACCAACATTCTATCTCTTACATGCGACCAACATTCTATCTCTTACATGCGACCAACATTATATCTGTTTCATGTGACCAACATTCTATCTCTTACATGCGACCAACATTCTATCTCTTACATACGACCAACATTCTATCTCTGCCACGCGACCAACATTATATCTATTACATGCCACCAACATTCTATCTCTGCCATACGACCAACATTCTATCTCTAACATGCGACCAACATTCTATCTTTGCCACGGGACCAACATTCTATCTTTTACATGTGACCAACATTCTATCTCTTACATGCAACCAACATTCTATCTCTGCCATACGACCAACATTCTATCTCTAACATGCGACCAACATTCTATCTCTTACATGCGACCAACATTATATCTCTTTCATGTGACCATTATTCTATCTCTGCCATACGACCAACATTCTATCTCTAACATGCGACCAACATTCTATCTCTTACATGTGACCAACATTCTATCTTTGCCACGGGACCAACATTCTATCTTTTACATGTGACCAACATTCTATCTCTTACATGCAACCAACATTCTATCTCTGCCACGCGACCAACATCATATCTATTACAAGCCAACAACATTCTATCTCTGCCATACGACCAACATTCTATCTCTAACATGCGACCAACATTCTATCTCTTACATGCGACCAACATTATATCTCTTTCATGTGACCAACATTCTATCTCTTACATGCGACCAACATTCTATCTCTTACATGCGACCAACATTATATCTGTTTCATGTGACCAACATTCTATCTCTTACATGCGACCAACATTCTATCTCTTACATACGACCAACATTCTATCTCTGCCACGCGACCAACATTATATCTATTACATGCCACCAACATTCTATCTCTGCCATACGACCAACATTCTATCTCTAACATGCGACCAACATTCTATCTTTGCCACGGGACCAACATTCTATCTCTTACATGCAACCAACATTCTATCTCTGCCATACGACCAACATTCTATCTCTAACATGCGACCAACATTCTATCTCTTACATGCGACCAACATTATATCTCTTTCATGTGACCAACATTCTATCTCTTACATGCGACCAACATTCTATCTCTTACATACGACCAACATTCTATCTCTTACATGTGACCAACATTAGATCTCTTTCATGTGACCAACATTCTATCTTTGCCACGGGACCAACATTCTATCTTTTACATGTGACCAACATTCTATCTCTTACATGCAACAAACATTCTATCTCTTACACACGACCAACATTCTATCTCTTACATGTGACCAACAATCTATCTCTGCCACATGAAAAAAATTATATCTCTTACATGCGACCAACATTCTATTTCTTACATACGACCAACATGATTTATCTTATATGCGACCAACATTCTCTCTTACATGCGACCAACATTCTATCTTTTACATGCAACCAACATTCTATATCTTACATACGACCAACATGATTTATCTTATATGCGACCAACATTCTCTCTTACAAGCAACCAACATTCTATCTCTTACACACGACCAACACTCTATCGCTTACATGTGACCAACAATCTATCTCTGCCACATGAAAAAAATTATATCTCTTACATGCGACCAACATTCTATTTCTTACATACGACCAACATGATTTATCTTATATGGGACCAACATTTTCTCTTACATGCGACCAACACTCTAGCTCTTACATGTGACCAACAATCTATCTCTGCCACATGAAAAAAATTATATCTCTTACATGCGACCAACATTCTATTTCTTACATACGACCAACATGTTTATCTTATATGGGACCAACATTTTCTCTTACATGCGACCAACATTCTATCTCTTACAAGCAACCAACATTCTATCTCTTACATGTGACCAACATTCTATCTCTTACATGCGACCAACATTCTATTTCTTACATATGACCAACATTATTTCTCTTATATGCGACCAACATTCTCTCTTACAACATTCTATCTCTAACATGCGACCAACATTCTATCTCTTACATGTGACCAACATTCTATCTTTGCCACGGGACCAACATTCTATCTTTTACATGTGACCAACATTCTATCTCTTACATGCAACCAACATTCTATCTCTGCCACGCGACCAACATCATATCTATTACAAGCCAACAACATTCTATCTCTGCCATACGACCAACATTCTATCTCTAACATGCGACCAACATTCTATCTCTTACATGCGACCAACATTATATCTCTTTCATGTGACCAACATTCTATCTCTTACATGCGACCAACATTCTATCTCTTACATGCGACCAACATTATATCTGTTTCATGTGACCAACATTCTATCTCTTACATGCGACCAACATTCTATCTCTTACATACGACCAACATTCTATCTCTGCCACGCGACCAACATTATATCTATTACATGCCACCAACATTCTATCTCTGCCATACGACCAACATTCTATCTCTAACATGCGACCAACATTCTATCTTTGCCACGGGACCAACATTCTATCTCTTACATGCAACCAACATTCTATCTCTGCCATACGACCAACATTCTATCTCTAACATGCGACCAACATTCTATCTCTTACATGCGACCAACATTATATCTCTTTCATGTGACCAACATTCTATCTCTTACATGCGACCAACATTCTATCTCTTACATACGACCAACATTCTATCTCTTACATGTGACCAACATTAGATCTCTTTCATGTGACCAACATTCTATCTTTGCCACGGGACCAACATTCTATCTTTTACATGTGACCAACATTCTATCTCTTACATGCAACAAACATTCTATCTCTTACACACGACCAACATTCTATCTCTTACATGTGACCAACAATCTATCTCTGCCACATGAAAAAAATTATATCTCTTACATGCGACCAACATTCTATTTCTTACATACGACCAACATGATTTATCTTATATGCGACCAACATTCTCTCTTACATGCGACCAACATTCTATCTTTTACATGCAACCAACATTCTATATCTTACATACGACCAACATGATTTATCTTATATGCGACCAACATTCTCTCTTACAAGCAACCAACATTCTATCTCTTACACACGACCAACACTATCTCTTACATGTGACCAACAATCTATCTCTGCCACATGAAAAAAATTATATCTCTTACATGCGACCAACATTCTATTTCTTACATACGACCAACATGTTTATCTTATATGGGACCAACATTTTCTCTTACATGCGACCAACATTCTATCTCTTACATGCAACCAACATTATTTCTCTTATATGCGACCAACATTCTCTCTTACATGCAACCAACATTCTATCTCTTACATGCGACTAAAATTCAATCTCTTACATGTGACCAACATTATATCTCTTACATGCGACCAACATTCTAACTCTTACATACAACCAACATTCTATCACTGCCACGCGACCAACATTCTATCTCTTACATGCAACCAACATTCTATCTCTGCCATACGACCAACATTCTATCTCTAACATGCGACCAACATTCTATCTCTTACATGCGACCAACATTATATCTCTTTCATGTGACCAACATTCTATCTCTTACATGCGACCAACATTCTATCTCTTACATACGACCAACATTCTATCTCTTACATGTGACCAACATTAGATCTCTTTCATGTGACCAACATTCTATCTTTGCCACGGGACCAACATTCTATCTTTTACATGTGACCAACATTCTATCTCTTACATGCAACAAACATTCTATCTCTTACACACGACCAACATTCTATCTCTTACATGTGACCAACAATCTATCTCTGCCACATGAAAAAAATTATATCTCTTACATGCGACCAACATTCTATTTCTTACATACGACCAACATGATTTATCTTATATGCGACCAACATTCTCTCTTACATGCGACCAACATTCTATCTTTTACATGCAACCAACATTCTATATCTTACATACGACCAACATGATTTATCTTATATGCGACCAACATTCTCTCTTACAAGCAACCAACATTCTGTCTCTTACACACGACCAACACTATCTCTTACATGTGACCAACAATCTATCTCTGCCACATGAAAAAAATTATATCTCTTACATGCGACCAACATTCTATTTCTTACATACGACCAACATGTTTATCTTATATGGGACCAACATTCTCTCTTACATGCAACCAACATTCTATCTCTTACATGCGACTAAAATTCAATCTCTTACATGTGACCAACATTATATCTCTTACATGCGACCAACATTCTAACTCTTACATACAACCAACATTCTATCACTGCCACGCGACCAACATTCTATCTCTTACATGTGACAAACATTCTATCTCTTACATGTGACCAACATTCTATCTCTTACATGTGACCAACATTCTATCTCTGCCACGCGACCAACATTCTATCTCTGCCATGGGACCAACATTCTATATCTAACATGTGACCAATATTCTATCTCTGCCACGTGACCAACATTATATCTATTACATGCCACCAACATTCTATCTCTGCCATACGACCAACATTCTATCTCTAACATGCGACCAACATTCTATTTCTTACATATGACCAACATTATTTCTCTTATATGCGACCAACATTCTCTCTTACATGCAACCAACATTCTATCTCTTACATGCGACTAAAATTCAATCTCTTACATGTGACCAACATTATATCTCTTACATGCGACCAACATTCTAACTCTTACATACAACCAACATTCTATCACTGCCACGCGACCAACATTCTATCTCTTACATGTGACAAACATTCTATCTCTTACATGTGACCAACATTCTATCTCTGCCACGCGACCAACATTCTATCTCTGCCATGGGACCAACATTCTATATCTAACATGTGACCAATATTCTATCTCTGCCACGCAACCAACATTATATCTATTACATGCCACCAACATTCTATCTCTGCCATACGACCAACATTCTATCTCTTACATGTGACCAACATTCTATCTTTGCCACGGGACCAACATTCTATCTTTTACATGTGACCAACATTCTATCTCTTACATGCAACCAACATTCTATCTCTGCCACGCGACCAACATCATATCTATTACAAGCCAACAACATTCTATCTCTGCCATACGACCAACATTCTATCTCTAACATGCGACCAACATTCTATCTCTTACATGCGACCAACATTATATCTCTTTCATGTGACCAACATTCTATCTCTTACATGCGACCAACATTCTATCTCTTACATGCGACCAACATTATATCTGTTTCATGTGACCAACATTCTATCTCTTACATGCGACCAACATTCTATCTCTTACATACGACCAACATTCTATCTCTGCCACGCGACCAACATTATATCTATTACATGCCACCAACATTCTATCTCTGCCATACGACCAACATTCTATCTCTAACATGCGACCAACATTCTATCTTTGCCACGGGACCAACATTCTATCTTTTACATGTGACCAACATTCTATCTCTTACATGCAACCAACATTCTATCTCTGCCATACGACCAACATTCTATCTCTAACATGCGACCAACATTCTATCTCTTACATGCGACCAACATTATATCTCTTTCATGTGACCAACATTCTATCTCTTACATGCGACCAACATTCTATCTCTTACATACGACCAACATTCTATCTCTTACATGTGACCAACATTAGATCTCTTTCATGTGACCAACATTCTATCTTTGCCACGGGACCAACATTGTTTCTTTTACATGTGACCAACATTCTATCTCTTACATGCAACAAACATTCTATCTCTTACACACGACCAACATTCTATCTCTTACATGTGACCAACAATCTATCTCTGCCACATGAAAAAAATTATATCTCTTACATGCGACCAACATTCTATTTCTTACATACGACCAACATGATTTATCTTATATGCGACCAACATTCTCTCTTACATGCGACCAACATTCTATCTTTTACATGCAACCAACATTCTATATCTTACATACGACCAACATGATTTATCTTATATGCGACCAACATTCTCTCTTACATGCGACCAACATTCTATCTTTTACATGCAACCAACATTCTATCTCCTACATGTGACCAACATTCTATCTCTTACATGCGACCAACATTCTATTTCTTACACACGACCAACATTCTATCTCTTACATGTGACCAACAATCTATCTCTGCCACATGAAAAAAATTATATCTCTTACATGCGACCAACATTCTATTTCTTACATACGACCAACATGATTTATCTTATATGCGACCAACATTCTCTCTTACATGTGACCAACATTCTATCTCTTACATGCGACCAACATTCTATATCTTACATACGACCAACATGATTTATCTTATATGCGACCAACATTCTCTCTTACATGCGACCAACATTCTATCTTTTACATGCAACCAACATTCTATCTCCTACATGTGACCAACATTCTATCTCTTACATGCGACCAACATTCTATTTCTTACATACAACCAACATTATTTA
Source organism: Oncorhynchus mykiss (assembly GCF_013265735.2). Taxonomy (NCBI): domain Eukaryota; kingdom Metazoa; phylum Chordata; class Actinopteri; order Salmoniformes; family Salmonidae; genus Oncorhynchus; species Oncorhynchus mykiss. The sequence continues at coordinate 33,830,922 of NC_048568.1, forward strand.
TCTTATATGCGACCAACATCCTCTCTTACATGCAACCAACATCCTCTCTTACATGCAACCAACATTCTATCTCTTACATGCGACTAAAATTCTATCTCTTACATGTGACCAACATTCTATCTCTTACATGCAACCAACATTCTATCTCTTACATGCAACCAACATTCTATCTCTTACATGCGACTAAAATTCAATCTCTTACATGTGACCAACATTATATCTCTATCATGTGACCAACATTCTATCTTTGCCACGCGACCAACATTCTATCTCTTACATGCGACCAACATTCTAACTCTTACATACAACCAACATTCTATCATTGCCACGCGACCAACATTCTATCTCTTACATGTGACCAACATTCTATCTCTTACATGTGACCAACATTTTATCTCTGCCACGCGACCAACATTCTATCTCTGCCATGGGACCAACATTCTATATCTAACATGTGACCAATATTCTATCTCTGCCACGCGACCAACATTATATCTATTACAAGCCACCAACATTCTATCTCTGCCATACGACCAACATTCTATCTCTAACATGCGACCAACATTCTATTTCTTACATACGACCAACATTATTTATCTTATATGCGACCAACATCCTCTCTTACATGCAACCAACATCCTCTCTTACATGCAACCAACATTCTATCTCTTACATGCGACCAACATTCTAACTCTTACATACAACCAACATTCTATCACTGCCACGCGACCAACATTCTATCTCTTACATGTGACAAACATTCTATCTCTTACATGTGACCAACATTCTATCTCTGCCACGCGACCAACATTCTATCTCTGCCATGGGACCAACATTCTATATCTAACATGTGACCAATATTCTATCTCTGCCACGCGACCAACATTATATCTATTACATGCCACCAACATTCTATCTCTGCCATACGACCAACATTCTATCTCTAACATGCGACCAACATTCTATTTCTTACATATGACCAACATTATTTCTCTTATATGCGACCAACATTCTCTCTTACATGCAACCAACATTCTATCTCTTACATGCGACTAAAATTCAATCTCTTACATGTGACCAACATTATATCTCTTACATGCGACCAACATTCTAACTCTTACATACAACCAACATTCTATCACTGCCACGCGACCAACATTCTATCTCTTACATGTGACAAACATTCTATCTCTTACATGTGACCAACATTCTATCTCTGCCATGCGACCAACATTCTATCTCTGCCATGGGACCAACATTCTATATCTAACATGTGACCAATATTCTATCTCTGCCACGCAACCAACATTATATCTATTACATGCCACCAACATTCTATCTCTGCCATACGACCAACATTCTATCTCTTACATGTGACCAACATTCTATCTTTGCCACGGGACCAACATTCTATCTTTTACATGTGACCAACATTCTATCTCTTACATGCAACCAACATTCTATCTCTGCCACGCGACCAACATCATATCTATTACAAGCCAACAACATTCTATCTCTGCCATACGACCAACATTCTATCTCTAACATGCGACCAACATTCTATCTCTTACATGCGACCAACATTATATCTCTTTCATGTGACCAACATTCTATCTCTTACATGCGACCAACATTCTATCTCTTACATGCGACCAACATTATATCTGTTTCATGTGACCAACATTCTATCTCTTACATGCGACCAACATTCTATCTCTTACATACGACCAACATTCTATCTCTGCCACGCGACCAACATTATATCTATTACATGCCACCAACATTCTATCTCTGCCATACGACCAACATTCTATCTCTAACATGCGACCAACATTCTATCTTTGCCACGGGACCAACATTCTATCTTTTACATGTGACCAACATTCTATCTCTTACATGCAACCAACATTCTATCTCTGCCATACGACCAACATTCTATCTCTAACATGCGACCAACATTTTATCTCTTACATGCGACCAACATTATATCTCTTTCATGTGACCAACATTCTATCTCTTACATGCGACCAACATTCTATCTCTTACAAACGACCAACATTCTATCTCTTACATGTGACCAACATTAGATCTCTTTCATGTGACCAACATTCTATCTTTGCCACGGGACCAACATTGTTTCTTTTACATGTGACCAACATTCTATCTCTTACATGCAACAAACATTCTATCTCTTACACACGACCAACATTCTATCTCTTACATGCGACTAAAATTCAATCTCTTACATGTGACCAACATTATATCTCTATCATGTGACCAACATTCTATCTTTGCCACGCGACCAACATTCTATCTCTTACATGCGACCAACATTCTAACTCTTACATACAACCAACATTCTATCATTGCCACGCGACCAACATTCTATCTCTTACATGTGACCAACATTCTATCTCTTACATGTGACCAACATTTTATCTCTGCCACGCGACCAACATTCTATCTCTGCCATGGGACCAACATTCTATATCTAACATGTGACCAATATTCTATCTCTGCCACGCGACCAACATTATATCTATTACAAGCCACCAACATTCTATCTCTGCCATACGACCAACATTCTATCTCTAACATGCGACCAACATTCTATTTCTTACATACGACCAACATTATTTATCTTATATGCGACCAACATCCTCTCTTACATGCAACCAACATCCTCTCTTACATGCAACCAACATTCTATCTCTTACATGCGACTAAAATTCTATCTCTTACATGCGACCAACATTCTAACTCTTACATACAACCAACATTCTATCACTGCCACGCGACCAACATTCTATCTCTTACATGTGACAAACATTCTATCTCTTACATGTGACCAACATTCTATCTCTGCCACGCGACCAACATTCTATCTCTGCCATGGGACCAACATTCTATATCTAACATGTGACCAATATTCTATCTCTGCCACGCGACCAACATTATATCTATTACATGCCACCAACATTCTATCTCTGCCATACGACCAACATTCTATCTCTAACATGCGACCAACATTCTATTTCTTACATATGACCAACATTATTTCTCTTATATGCGACCAACATTCTCTCTTACATGCAACCAACATTCTATCTCTTACATGCGACTAAAATTCAATCTCTTACATGTGACCAACATTATATCTCTTACATGCGACCAACATTCTAACTCTTACATACAACCAACATTCTATCACTGCCACGCGACCAACATTCTATCTCTTACATGTGACAAACATTCTATCTCTTACATGTGACCAACATTCTATCTCTGCCACGCGACCAACATTCTATCTCTGCCATGGGACCAACATTCTATATCTAACATGTGACCAATATTCTATCTCTGCCACGCAACCAACATTATATCTATTACATGCCACCAACATTCTATCTCTGCCATACGACCAACATTCTATCTCTTACATGTGACCAACATTCTATCTTTGCCACGGGACCAACATTCTATCTTTTACATGTGACCAACATTCTATCTCTTACATGCAACCAACATTCTATCTCTGCCACGCGACCAACATCATATCTATTACAAGCCAACAACATTCTATCTCTGCCATACGACCAACATTCTATCTCTAACATGCGACCAACATTCTATCTCTTACATGCGACCAACATTATATCTCTTTCATGTGACCAACATTCTATCTCTTACATGCGACCAACATTCTATCTCTTACATGCGACCAACATTATATCTGTTTCATGTGACCAACATTCTATCTCTTACATGCGACCAACATTCTATCTCTTACATACGACCAACATTCTATCTCTGCCACGCGACCAACATTATATCTATTACATGCCACCAACATTCTATCTCTGCCATACGACCAACATTCTATCTCTAACATGCGACCAACATTCTATCTTTGCCACGGGACCAACATTCTATCTTTTACATGTGACCAACATTCTATCTCTTACATGCAACCAACATTCTATCTCTGCCATACGACCAACATTCTATCTCTAACATGCGACCAACATTTTATCTCTTACATGCGACCAACATTATATCTCTTTCATGTGACCAACATTCTATCTCTTACATGCGACCAACATTCTATCTCTTACATACGACCAACATTCTATCTCTTACATGTGACCAACATTAGATCTCTTTCATGTGACCAACATTCTATCTTTGCCACGGGACCAACATTGTTTCTTTTACATGTGACCAACATTCTATCTCTTACATGCAACAAACATTCTATCTCTTACACACGACCAACATTCTATCTCTTACATGTGACCAACAATCTATCTCTGCCACATGAAAAAAATTATATCTCTTACATGCGACCAACATTCTATTTCTTACATACGACCAACATGATTTATCTTATATGCGACCAACATTCTCTCTTACATGCGACCAACATTCTATCTTTTACATGCAACCAACATTCTATATCTTACATACGACCAACATGATTTATCTTATATGCGACCAACATTCTCTCTTACATGCGACCAACATTCTATCTTTTACATGCAACCAACATTCTATCTCCTACATGTGACCAACATTCTATCTCTTACATGCGACCAACATTCTATTTCTTACACACGACCAACATTCTATCTCTTACATGTGACCAACAATCTATCTCTGCCACATGAAAAAAATTATATCTCTTACATGCGACCAACATTCTATTTCTTACATACGACCAACATGATTTATCTTATATGCGACCAACATTCTCTCTTACATGTGACCAACATTCTATCTCTTACATGCGACCAACATTCTATATCTTACATACGACCAACATGATTTATCTTATATGCGACCAACATTCTCTCTTACATGCGACCAACATTCTATCTTTTACATGCAACCAACATTCTATCTCCTACATGTGACCAACATTCTATCTCTTACATGCGACCAACATTCTATTTCTTACATACAACCAACATTATTTATCTTATATGCGACCAACATCCTCTCTTACATGCAACCAACATCCTCTCTTACATGCAACCAACATTCTATCTCTTACATGCGACCAACATTCTATCTCTTACATGCAACCAACATTCTATCTCTTACACACGACCAACACTCTATCTCTTACATGCAACCAACATTCTATCTCTTACATGCGACTAAAATTCAATCTCTTACATGTGACCAACATTATATCTCTATCATGTGACCAACATTCTATCTTTGCCACGCGACCAACATTCTATCTCTTACATGCGACCAACATTCTAACTCTTACATACAACCAACATTCTATCATTGCCACGCGACCAACATTCAATCTCTTACATGTGACCAACATTATATCTCTTACATGTGACCAACATTTTATCTCTGCCACGCGACCAACATTCTATCTCTGCCATGGGACCAACATTCTATATCTAACATGTGACCAATATTCTATCTCTGCCACGCGACCAACATTATATCTATTACAAGCCACCAACATTCTATCTCTGCCATACGACCAACATTCTATCTCTAACATGCGACCAACATTCTATTTCTTACATACGACCAACATTATTTATCTTATATGCGACCAACATCCTCTCTTACATGCAACCAACATCCTCTCTTACATGCAACCAACATTCTATCTCTTACATGCGACCAACATTCTAACTCTTACATACAACCAACATTCTATCACTGCCACGCGACCAACATTCTATCTCTTACATGTGACAAACATTCTATCTCTTACATGTGACCAACATTCTATCTCTGCCACGCGACCAACATTCTATCTCTGCCATGGGACCAACATTCTATATCTAACATGTGACCAATATTCTATCTCTGCCACGCGACCAACATTATATCTATTACATGCCACCAACATTCTATCTCTGCCATACGACCAACATTCTATCTCTAACATGCGACCAACATTCTATTTCTTACATATGACCAACATTATTTCTCTTATATGCGACCAACATTCTCTCTTACATGCAACCAACATTCTATCTCTTACATGCGACTAAAATTCAATCTCTTACATGTGACCAACATTATATCTCTTACATGCGACCAACATTCTAACTCTTACATACAACCAACATTCTATCACTGCCACGCGACCAACATTCTATCTCTTACATGTGACAAACATTCTATCTCTTACATGTGACCAACATTCTATCTCTGCCACGCGACCAACATTCTATCTCTGCCATGGGACCAACATTCTATATCTAACATGTGACCAATATTCTATCTCTGCCACGCAACCAACATTATATCTATTACATGCCACCAACATTCTATCTCTGCCATACGACCAACATTCTATCTCTTACATGTGACCAACATTCTATCTTTGCCACGGGACCAACATTCTATCTTTTACATGTGACCAACATTCTATCTCTTACATGCAACCAACATTCTATCTCTGCCACGCGACCAACATCATATCTATTACAAGCCAACAACATTCTATCTCTGCCATACGACCAACATTCTATCTCTAACATGCGACCAACATTCTATCTCTTACATGCGACCAACATTATATCTCTTTCATGTGACCAACATTCTATCTCTTACATGCGACCAACATTCTATCTCTTACATGCGACCAACATTATATCTGTTTCATGTGACCAACATTCTATCTCTTACATGCGACCAACATTCTATCTCTTACATACGACCAACATTCTATCTCTGCCACGCGACCAACATTATATCTATTACATGCCACCAACATTCTATCTCTGCCATACGACCAACATTCTATCTCTAACATGCGACCAACATTCTATCTTTGCCACGGGACCAACATTCTATCTTTTACATGTGACCAACATTCTATCTCTTACATGCAACCAACATTCTATCTCTGCCATACGACCAACATTCTATCTCTAACATGCGACCAACATTTTATCTCTTACATGCGACCAACATTATATCTCTTTCATGTGACCAACATTCTATCTCTTACATGCGACCAACATTCTATCTCTTACATACGACCAACATTCTATCTCTTACATGTGACCAACATTAGATCTCTTTCATGTGACCAACATTCTATCTTTGCCACGGGACCAACATTGTTTCTTTTACATGTGACCAACATTCTATCTCTTACATGCAACAAACATTCTATCTCTTACACACGACCAACATTCTATCTCTTACATGTGACCAACAATCTATCTCTGCCACATGAAAAAAATTATATCTCTTACATGCGACCAACATTCTATTTCTTACATACGACCAACATGATTTATCTTATATGCGACCAACATTCTCTCTTACATGCGACCAACATTCTATCTTTTACATGCAACCAACATTCTATATCTTACATACGACCAACATGATTTATCTTATATGCGACCAACATTCTCTCTTACATGCGACCAACATTCTATCTTTTACATGCAACCAACATTCTATCTCCTACATGTGACCAACATTCTATCTCTTACATGCGACCAACATTCTATTTCTTACACACGACCAACATTCTATCTCTTACATGTGACCAACAATCTATCTCTGCCACATGAAAAAAATTATATCTCTTACATGCGACCAACATTCTATTTCTTACATACGACCAACATGATTTATCTTATATGCGACCAACATTCTCTCTTACATGTGACCAACATTCTATCTCTTACATGCGACCAACATTCTATATCTTACATACGACCAACATGATTTATCTTATATGCGACCAACATTCTCTCTTACATGCGACCAACATTCTATCTTTTACATGCAACCAACATTCTATCTCTTACATGTGACCAACATTCTATCTCTTACATGTGACCAACATTTTATCTCTGCCACGCGACCAACATTCTATCTCTGCCATGGGACCAACATTCTATATCTAACATGTGACCAATATTCTATCTCTGCCACGCGACCAACATTATATCTATTACAAGCCACCAACATTCTATCTCTGCCATACGACCAACATTCTATCTCTAACATGCGACCAACATTCTATTTCTTACATACGACCAACATTATTTATCTTATATGCGACCAACATCCTCTCTTACATGCAACCAACATCCTCTCTTACATGCAACCAACATTCTATCTCTTACATGCGACTAAAATTCTATCTCTTACATGCGACCAACATTCTAACTCTTACATACAACCAACATTCTATCACTGCCACGCGACCAACATTCTATCTCTTACATGTGACAAACATTCTATCTCTTACATGTGACCAACATTCTATCTCTGCCACGCGACCAACATTCTATCTCTGCCATGGGACCAACATTCTATATCTAACATGTGACCAATATTCTATCTCTGCCACGCGACCAACATTATATCTATTACATGCCACCAACATTCTATCTCTGCCATACGACCAACATTCTATCTCTAACATGCGACCAACATTCTATTTCTTACATATGACCAACATTATTTCTCTTATATGCGACCAACATTCTCTCTTACATGCAACCAACATTCTATCTCTTACATGCGACTAAAATTCAATCTCTTACATGTGACCAACATTATATCTCTTACATGCGACCAACATTCTAACTCTTACATACAACCAACATTCTATCACTGCCACGCGACCAACATTCTATCTCTTACATGTGACAAACATTATATCTCTTACATGTGACCAACATTCTATCTCTGCCACGCGACCAACATTCTATCTCTGCCATGGGACCAACATTCTATATCTAACATGTGACCAATATTCTATCTCTGCCACGCGACCAACATTATATCTATTACATGCCACCAACATTCTATCTCTGCCATACGACCAACATTCTATCTCTTACATGTGACCAACATTCTATCTTTGCCACGGGACCAACATTCTATCTTTTACATGTGACCAACATTCTATCTCTTACATGCAACCAACATTCTATCTCTGCCACGCGACCAACATCATATCTATTACAAGCCAACAACATTCTATCTCTGCCATACGACCAACATTCTATCTCTAACATGCGACCAACATTCTATCTCTTACATGCAACCAACATTCTATATCTTACATACGACCAACATGATTTATCTTATATGCGACCAACATTCTCTCTTACATGCGACCAACATTCTATCTTTTACATGCAACCAACATTCTATATCTTACATACGACCAACATGATTTATCTTATATGCGACCAACATTCTCTCTTACATGCGACCAACATTCTATCTTTTACATGCAACCAACATTCTATCTCTTACATGCGACCAACATTCTATTTCTTACACACGACCAACATTCTATCTCTTACATGTGACCAACAATCTATCTCTGCCACATGAAAAAAATTATATCTCTTACATGCGACCAACATTCTATTTCTTACATACGACCAACATGATTTATCTTATATGCGACCAACATTCTCTCTTACATGTGACCAACATTCTATCTCTTACATGCGACCAACATTCTATATCTTACATACGACCAACATGATTTATCTTATATGCGACCAACATTCTCTCTTACATGCGACCAACATTCTATCTTTTACATGCAACCAACATTCTATCTCCTACATGTGACCAACATTCTATCTCTTACATGCGACCAACATTCTATTTCTTACATACAACCAACATTATTTATCTTATATGCGACCAACATCCTCTCTTACATGCAACCAACATCCTCTCTTACATGCAACCAACATTCTATCTCTTACATGCGACTAAAATTCTATCTCTTACATGTGACCAACATTCTATCTCTTACATGCAACCAACATTCTATCTCTTACATGCAACCAACATTCTATCTCTTACACACGACCAACACTCTATCTCTTACATGCAACCAACATTCTATCTCTTACATGCGACTAAAATTCAATCTCTTACATGTGACCAACATTATATCTCTATCATGTGACCAACATTCTATCTTTGCCACGCGACCAACATTCTATCTCTTACATGCGACCAACATTCTAACTCTTACATACAACCAACATTCTATCACTGCCACGCGACCAACATTCTATCTCTTACATGTGACCAACATTCTATCTCTTACATGTGACCAACATTTTATCTCTGCCACGCGACCAACATTCTATCTCTGCCATGGGACCAACATTCTATATCTAACATGTGACCAATATTCTATCTCTGCCACGCGACCAACATTATATCTATTACAAGCCACCAACATTCTATCTCTGCCATACGACCAACATTCTATCTCTAACATGCGACCAACATTCTATTTCTTACATACGACCAACATTATTTATCTTATATGCGACCAACATCCTCTCTTACATGCAACCAACATCCTCTCTTACATGCAACCAACATTCTATCTCTTACATGCGACTAAAATTCTATCTCTTACATGTGACCAACATTCTATCTCTTACATGCAACCAACATTCTATCTCTTACATGCAACCAACATTCTATCTCTTACACACGACCAACACTCTATCTCTTACATGTGACCAACATTCTATCTCTTACATGTGACCAACATTCTATCTCTTACATGTGACCAACATTCTATCTCTTACATGTGACCAACATTCTATCTCTTACATGTGACCAACATTCTATCTCTTACATGTGACCAACATTCTATCTCTTACATGTGACCAACATTCTATCTCTTACATGCGACTAAAATTATATCTCTTACATGTGACCAACATTCTATCTCTTACATGCAACCAACATTCTATCTCTTACATGCAACCAACATTCTATCTCTTACACACGACCAACACTCTATCTCTTACATGCAACCAACATTCTATCTCTTACATGCGACTAAAATTCAATCTCTTACATGTGACCAACATTATATCTCTATCATGTGACCAACATTCTATCTTTGCCACGCGACCAACATTCTATCTCTTACATGCAACCAACATTCTATCTCTTACACACGACCAACACTCTATCTCTTACATGTGACCAACACTCTACCTCTGCCACATGAAAAAAATGATATCTCTTACATGCGACCAACATTCTATTTCTTACATACGACCAACATGATTTATCTTATATGGGACCAACATTTTCTCTTACATGCGACCAACATTCTATCTCTTACATGCAACCAACATTCTATCTCTTACACACGACCAACATTCTATCTCTTACAAGTGACCAACAATCTATCTCTGCCACATGAAAAAAATTATATCTCTTACATGCGACCAACATTCTATTTCTTACATGCGACCAACATGATTTATCTTCTATGCGACCAACATTCTTTCTTACATGCGACCAACATTCTATATTTTACATGCAAACAAGATTCTATCTCTTACATGTGACCAACATTCTATCTCTTACATGCGACCAACATTCTATTTCTTACATACGACCAACATTATTTATCTTATATGCGAACAACATCCTCTCTTACATGCAACCAACATTCTATCTCTTACATGCGACTAAAATTCAATCTCTTACATGTGACCAACATTATATCTCTATCATGTGACCAACATTCTATCTTTGCCACGCGACCAACATTCTATCTCTTACATGCGACCAACATTCTAACTCTTACATACAACCAACATTCTATCACTGCCACGCGACCAACATTCTATCTCTTACATGTGACCAACATTCTATCTCTTACATGTGACCAACATTTTATCTCTGCCACGCGACCAACATTCTATCTCTGCCATGGGACCAACATTCTATATCTAACATGTGACCAATATTCTATCTCTGCCACGCGACCAACATTATATCTATTACAAGCCACCAACATTCTATCTCTGCCATACGACCAACATTCTATCTCTAACATGCGACCAACATTCTATTTCTTACATACGACCAACATTATTTATCTTATGTGCGAACAACATCCTCTCTTACATGCAACCAACATTCTCTCTTACATGCAACCAACATTCTATCTCTTACATGCGACTAAAATTCAATCTCTTACATGTGACCAACATTATATCTCTATCATGTGACCAACATTCTATCTTTGCCACGCGACCAACATTCTCTCTTACATGCGACCAACATTCTATCTTTTACATGCAACCAACATTCTATCTCTTACATGTGACCAACATTATATCTCTTACATGCGACCAACATTCTATTTCTTACATACGACCAACATGATTTATCTTATATGTGACCAACATTCTCTCTTACATGCGACCAAAATTCTATATTTTACATGCAAACAACATTCAATCTCTTACATGTGACCAACATTCTCTCTCTTACATGCGACCAACATTCTATTTCTTACATACGACCAACATTATTTATCTTGTATGCGACCAACATCCTCTCTTACATGCAACCAACATTCTCTCTTACATGCAACCAACATTCTATCTCTTACATGCGACTAAAATTCAATCTCTTACATGTGACCAACATTATATCTCTTACATGTGACCAACATTCTATCTCTTACATGTGACCAACATTCTATCTCTTACATGTGACCAACATTCTATCTCTTACATGTGACCAACATTCTATCTCTTACATGTGACCAACATTCTATCTCTTACATGTGACCAACATTCTATCTCTTACATGCGACTAAAATTATATCTCTTACATGTGACCAACATTCTATCTCTTACATGCAACCAACATTCTATCTCTGCCATACGACCAACATTCTATCTCTAACATGCGACCAACATTCTATCTCTTACATGCGACCAACATTATATCTCTTTCATGTGACCAACATTCTATCTCTTACATGCAACCAACATTCTATCTCTTACATGCAACCAACATTCTATCTCTTACACACGACCAACACTCTATCTCTTACATGTGACCAACACTCTACCTCTGCCACATGAAAAAAATGATATCTCTTACATGCGACCAACATTCTATTTCTTACATACGACCAACATGATTTATCTTATATGGGACCAACATTTTCTCTTACATGCGACCAACATTCTATCTCTTACACACGACCAACATTCTATCTCTTACAAGTGACCAACAATCTATCTCTGCCACATGAAAAAAATTATATCTCTTACATGCGACCAACATTCTATTTCTTACATGCGACCAACATGATTTATCTTCTATGCGACCAACATTCTTTCTTACATGCGACCAACATTCTATTTTTTACATGCAAACAAGATTCTATCTCTTACATGTGACCAACATTCTATCTCTTACATGCGACCAACATTCTATTTCTTACATACGACCAACATTATTTATCTTATATGCGAACAACATCCTCTCTTACATGCAACCAACATTCTCTCTTACATGCAACCAACATTCTATCTCTTACATGCGACTAAAATTCAATCTCTTACATGTGACCAACATTATATCTCTATCATGTGACCAACATTCTATCTTTGCCACGCGACCAACATTCTATCTCTTACATGCGACCAACATTCTAACTCTTACATACAACCAACATTCTATCACTGCCACGCGACCAACATTCTATCTCTTACATGTGACCAACATTTTATCTCTGCCACGCGACCAACATTCTATCTCTGCCATGGGACCAACATTCTATATCTAACATGTGACCAATATTCTATCTCTGCCACGCGACCAACATTATATCTATTACAAGCCACCAACATTCTATCTCTGCCATACGACCAACATTCTATCTCTAACATGCGACCAACATTCTATTTCTTACATACGACCAACATTATTTATCTTATGTGCGAACAACATCCTCTCTTACATGCAACCAACATTCTCTCTTACATGCAACCAACATTCTATCTCTTACATGCGACTAAAATTCAATCTCTTACATGTGACCAACATTATATCTCTATCATGTGACCAACATTCTATCTTTGCCACGCGACCAACATTCTCTCTTACATGCGACCAACATTCTATCTTTTACATGCAACCAACATTCTATCTCTTACATGTGACCAACATTATATCTCTTACATGCGACCAACATTCCATTTCTTACATACGACCAACATGATTTATCTTATATGCGACCAACATTCTCTCTTACATGCGACCAACATTCTATCTTTTACATGCAACCAACATTCTATCTCTTACATGCGACCAACATTCTATTTCTTACATACGACCAACATGATTTATCTTATATGTGACCAACATTCTCTCTTACATGCGACCAAAATTCTATATTTTACATGCAAACAACATTCAATCTCTTACATGTGACCAACATTCTCTCTCTTACATGCGACCAACATTCTATTTCTTACATACGACCAACATTATTTATCTTGTATGCGACCAACATCCTCTCTTACATGCAACCAACATTCTCTCTTACATGCAACCAACATTCTATCTCTTACATGCGACTAAAATTCAATCTCTTACATGTGACCAACATTATATCTCTTACATGTGACCAACATTCTATCTCTTACATGTGACCAACATTCTATCTCTTACATGTGACCAACATTCTATCTCTTACATGTGACCAACATTCTATCTCTTACATGTGACCAACATTCTATCTCTTACATGTGACCAACATTCTATCTCTTACATGCGACTAAAATTATATCTCTTACATGTGACCAACATTCTATCTCTTACATGCAACCAACATTCTATCTCTGCCATACGACCAACATTATATCTCTAACATGCGACCAACATTCTATCTCTTACATGCGACCAACATTATATCTCTTTCATGTGACCAACATTCTATCTCTTACATGCAACCAACATTCTATCTCTTACATGCAACCAACATTCTATCTCTTACACACGACCAACACTCTATCTCTTACATGTGACCAACATTCTATCTCTTACATGCCACCAACATTCTATCTCTTACACACGACCAACACTCTACCTCTGCCACATGAAAAAAATGATATCTCTTACATGCGACCAACATTCTATTTCTTACATACGACCAACATGATTTATCTTATATGGGACCAACATTTTCTCTTACATGCAACCAACATTCTATCTCTTACACACGACCAACATTCTATCTCTTACAAGTGACCAACAATCTATCTCTGCCACATGAAAAAAATTATATCTCTTACATGCGACCAACATTCTATTTCTTACATGCGACCAACATGATTTATCTTCTATGCGACCAACATTCTTTCTTACATGCGACCAACATTCTATATTTTACATGCAAACAAGATTCTATCTCTTACATGTGACCAACATTCTATCTCTTACATGCGACCAACATTCTATTTCTTACATACGACCAACATTATTTATCTTATATGCGAACAACATCCTCTCTTACATGCAACCAACATTCTCTCTTACATGCAACCAACATTCTATCTCTTACATGCGACTAAAACTATATCTCTATCATGTGACCAACATTCTATCTTTGCCACGCGACCAACATTCTATCTCTTACATGCGACCAACATTCTAACTCTTACATACAACCAACATTCTATCACTGCCACGCGACCAACATTCTATCTCTTACATGTGACCAACATTCTATCTCTTACATGTGACCAACATTTTATCTCTGCCACGCGACCAACATTCTATCACTGCCACGCGACCAACATTCTATCTCTTACATGTGACCAACATTCTATCTCTTACATGTGACCAACATTTTATCTCTGCCACGCGACCAACATTCTATCTCTGCCATGGGACCAACATTCTATATCTAACATGTGACCAATATTCTATCTCTGCCACGCGACCAACATTATATCTATTACAAGCCACCAACATTCTATCTCTGACATACGACCAACATTCTATCTCTAACATGCGACCAACATTCTATTTCTTACATACGACCAACATTATTTATCTTATATGCGAACAACATCCTCTCTTACATGCAACCAACATTCTCTCTTACATGCAACCAACATTCTATCTATTACATGCGACTAAAATTCAATCTCTTACATGTGACCAACATTATATCTCTATCATGTGACCAACATTCTATCTTTGCCACGCGACCAACATTCTCTCTTACATGCGACCAACATTCTATCTTTTACATGCAACCAACATTCTATCTCTTACATGTGACCAACATTATATCTCTTACATGCGACCAACATTCCATTTCTTACATACGACCAACATGATTTATCTTATATGCGACCAACATTCTCTCTTACATGCGACCAACATTCTATCTTTTACATGCAACCAACATTCTATCTCTTACATGCGACCAACATTCTATTTCTTACATACGACCAACATTCTATCTCTTACAAGTGACCAACAATCTATCTCTGCCACATGAAAAAAATTATATCTCTTACATGCGACCAACATTCTATTTCTTACATGCGACCAACATGATTTATCTTCTATGCGACCAACATTCTTTCTTACATGCGACCAACATTCTATATTTTACATGCAAACAAGATTCTATCTCTTACATGTGACCAACATTCTATCTCTTACATGCGACCAACATTCTATTTCTTACATACGACCAACATTATTTATCTTATATGCGAACAACATCCTCTCTTACATGCAACCAACATTCTCTCTTACATGCAACCAACATTCTATCTCTTACATGCGACTAAAACTATATCTCTATCATGTGACCAACATTCTATCTTTGCCACGCGACCAACATTCTATCTCTTACATGCGACCAACATTCTAACTCTTACATACAACCAACATTCTATCACTGCCACGCGACCAACATTCTATCTCTTACATGTGACCAACATTCTATCTCTTACATGTGACCAACATTTTATCTCTGCCACGCGACCAACATTCTATCACTGCCACGCGACCAACATTCTATCTCTTACATGTGACCAACATTCTATCTCTTACATGTGACCAACATTTTATCTCTGCCACGCGACCAACATTCTATCTCTGCCATGGGACCAACATTCTATATCTAACATGTGACCAATATTCTATCTCTGCCACGCGACCAACATTATATCTATTACAAGCCACCAACATTCTATCTCTGACATACGACCAACATTCTATCTCTAACATGCGACCAACATTCTATTTCTTACATACGACCAACATTATTTATCTTATATGCGAACAACATCCTCTCTTACATGCAACCAACATTCTCTCTTACATGCAACCAACATTCTATCTATTACATGCGACTAAAATTCAATCTCTTACATGTGACCAACATTATATCTCTATCATGTGACCAACATTCTATCTTTGCCACGCGACCAACATTCTCTCTTACATGCGACCAACATTCTATCTTTTACATGCAACCAACATTCTA
Organism: Oncorhynchus mykiss; assembly: GCF_013265735.2. Taxonomy (NCBI): domain Eukaryota; kingdom Metazoa; phylum Chordata; class Actinopteri; order Salmoniformes; family Salmonidae; genus Oncorhynchus; species Oncorhynchus mykiss. The sequence continues at coordinate 33,848,263 of NC_048568.1, forward strand.
TCTCTTACATGTGACCAACATTATATCTCTTACATGCGACCAACATTCCATTTCTTACATACGACCAACATGATTTATCTTATATGCGACCAACATTCTCTCTTACATGCGACCAACATTCTATCTTTTACATGCAACCAACATTCTATCTCTTACATGCGACCAACATTCTATTTCTTACATACGACCAACATGATTTATCTTATATGTGACCAACATTCTCTCTTACATGCGACCAAAATTCTATATTTTACATGCAAACAACATTCAATCTCTTACATGTGACCAACATTCTCTCTCTTACATGCGACCAACATTCTATTTCTTACATACGACCAACATTATTTATCTTGTATGCGACCAACATCCTCTCTTACATGCAACCAACATTCTCTCTTACATGCAACCAACATTCTATCTCTTACATGCGACTAAAATTCAATCTCTTACATGTGACCAACATTATATCTCTTACATGTGACCAACATTCTATCTCTTACATGTGACCAACATTCTATCTCTTACATGTGACCAACATTCTATCTCTTACATGTGACCAACATTCTATCTCTTACATGCGACTAAAATTATATCTCTTACATGTGACCAACATTCTATCTCTTACATGCAACCAACATTCTATCTCTGCCATACGACCAACATTATATCTCTAACATGCGACCAACATTCTATCTCTTACATGCGACCAACATTATATCTCTTTCATGTGACCAACATTCTATCTCTTACATGCAACCAACATTCTATCTCTTACATGCAACCAACATTCTATCTCTTACACACGACCAACACTCTATCTCTTACATGTGACCAACATTCTATCTCTTACATGCCACCAACATTCTATCTCTTACACACGACCAACACTCTACCTCTGCCACATGAAAAAAATGATATCTCTTACATGCGACCAACATTCTATTTCTTACATACGACCAACATGATTTATCTTATATGGGACCAACATTTTCTCTTACATGCAACCAACATTCTATCTCTTACACACGACCAACATTCTATCTCTTACAAGTGACCAACAATCTATCTCTGCCACATGAAAAAAATTATATCTCTTACATGCGACCAACATTCTATTTCTTACATGCGACCAACATGATTTATCTTCTATGCGACCAACATTCTTTCTTACATGCGACCAACATTCTATATTTTACATGCAAACAAGATTCTATCTCTTACATGTGACCAACATTCTATCTCTTACATGCGACCAACATTCTATTTCTTACATACGACCAACATTATTTATCTTATATGCGAACAACATCCTCTCTTACATGCAACCAACATTCTCTCTTACATGCAACCAACATTCTATCTCTTACATGCGACTAAAACTATATCTCTATCATGTGACCAACATTCTATCTTTGCCACGCGACCAACATTCTATCTCTTACATGCGACCAACATTCTAACTCTTACATACAACCAACATTCTATCACTGCCACGCGACCAACATTCTATCTCTTACATGTGACCAACATTCTATCTCTTACATGTGACCAACATTTTATCTCTGCCACGCGACCAACATTCTATCACTGCCACGCGACCAACATTCTATCTCTTACATGTGACCAACATTCTATCTCTTACATGTGACCAACATTTTATCTCTGCCACGCGACCAACATTCTATCTCTGCCATGGGACCAACATTCTATATCTAACATGTGACCAATATTCTATCTCTGCCACGCGACCAACATTATATCTATTACAAGCCACCAACATTCTATCTCTGACATACGACCAACATTCTATCTCTAACATGCGACCAACATTCTATTTCTTACATACGACCAACATTATTTATCTTATATGCGAACAACATCCTCTCTTACATGCAACCAACATTCTCTCTTACATGCAACCAACATTCTATCTATTACATGCGACTAAAATTCAATCTCTTACATGTGACCAACATTATATCTCTATCATGTGACCAACATTCTATCTTTGCCACGCGACCAACATTCTCTCTTACATGCGACCAACATTCTATCTTTTACATGCAACCAACATTCTATCTCTTACATGTGACCAACATTATATCTCTTACATGCGACCAACATTCCATTTCTTACATACGACCAACATGATTTATCTTATATGCGACCAACATTCTCTCTTACATGCGACCAACATTCTATCTTTTACATGCAACCAACATTCTATCTCTTACATGCGACTAAAATTATATCTCTTACATGCAACCAACATTCTATCTCTTACATGCGACTAAAATTCAATCTCTTACATGTGACCAACATTATATCTCTTACATGTGACCAACATTCTATCTCTTACATGTGACCAACATTCTATCTCTTACATGTGACCAACATTCTATCTCTTACATGTGACCAACATTCTATCTCTTACATGTGACCAACATTCTATCTCTTACATGTGACCAACATTCTATCTCTTACATGCGACTAAAATTATATCTCTTACATGTGACCAACATTCTATCTCTTACATGCAACCAACATTCTATCTCTGCCATACGACCAACATTCTATCTCTAACATGCGACCAACATTCTATCTCTTACATGCGACCAACATTATATCTCTTTCATGTGACCAACATTCTATCTCTTACATGCAACCAACATTCTATCTCTTACATGCAACCAACATTCTATCTCTTACACACGACCAACACTCTATCTCTTACATGTGACCAACATTCTATCTCTTACATGCCACCAACATTCTATCTCTTACATGCAACCAACATTCTATCTCTTACACACGACCAACACTCTATCTCTTACATGTGACCAACACTCTACCTCTGCCACATGAAAAAAATGATATCTCTTACATGCGACCAACATTCTATTTCTTACATACGACCAACATGATTTATCTTATATGGGACCAACATTTTCTCTTACATGCAACCAACATTCTATCTCTTACACACGACCAACATTCTATCTCTTACAAGTGACCAACAATCTATCTCTGCCACATGAAAAAATTATATCTCTTACATGCGACCAACATTCTATTTCTTACATGCGACCAACATGATTTATCTTCTATGCGACCAACATTCTTTCTTACATGCGACCAACATTCTATATTTTACATGCAAACAAGATTCTATCTCTTACATGTGACCAACATTCTATCTCTTACATGCGACCAACATTCTATTTCTTACATACGACCAACATTATTTATCTTATATGCGAACAACATCCTCTCTTACATGCAACCAACATTCTCTCTTACATGCAACCAACATTCTATCTCTTACATGCAACCAACATTCTATCTCTGCCATACGACCAACATTATATCTCTAACATGCGACCAACATTCTATCTCTTACATGCGACCAACATTATATCTCTTTCATGTGACCAACATTCTATCTCTTACATGCAACCAACATTCTATCTCTTACATGCAACCAACATTCTATCTCTTACACACGACCAACACTCTATCTCTTACATGTGACCAACATTCTATCTCTTACATGCCACCAACATTCTATCTCTTACACACGACCAACACTCTACCTCTGCCACATGAAAAAAATGATATCTCTTACATGCGACCAACATTCTATTTCTTACATACGACCAACATGATTTATCTTATATGGGACCAACATTTTCTCTTACATGCAACCAACATTCTATCTCTTACACACGACCAACATTCTATCTCTTACAAGTGACCAACAATCTATCTCTGCCACATGAAAAAAATTATATCTCTTACATGCGACCAACATTCTATTTCTTACATGCGACCAACATGATTTATCTTCTATGCGACCAACATTCTTTCTTACATGCGACCAACATTCTATATTTTACATGCAAACAAGATTCTATCTCTTACATGTGACCAACATTCTATCTCTTACATGCGACCAACATTCTATTTCTTACATACGACCAACATTATTTATCTTATATGCGAACAACATCCTCTCTTACATGCAACCAACATTCTCTCTTACATGCAACCAACATTCTATCTCTTACATGCGACTAAAACTATATCTCTATCATGTGACCAACATTCTATCTTTGCCACGCGACCAACATTCTATCTCTTACATGCGACCAACATTCTAACTCTTACATACAACCAACATTCTATCACTGCCACGCGACCAACATTCTATCTCTTACATGTGACCAACATTCTATCTCTTACATGTGACCAACATTTTATCTCTGCCACGCGACCAACATTCTATCACTGCCACGCGACCAACATTCTATCTCTTACATGTGACCAACATTCTATCTCTTACATGTGACCAACATTTTATCTCTGCCACGCGACCAACATTCTATCTCTGCCATGGGACCAACATTCTATATCTAACATGTGACCAATATTCTATCTCTGCCACGCGACCAACATTATATCTATTACAAGCCACCAACATTCTATCTCTGACATACGACCAACATTCTATCTCTAACATGCGACCAACATTCTATTTCTTACATACGACCAACATTATTTATCTTATATGCGAACAACATCCTCTCTTACATGCAACCAACATTCTCTCTTACATGCAACCAACATTCTATCTATTACATGCGACTAAAATTCAATCTCTTACATGTGACCAACATTATATCTCTATCATGTGACCAACATTCTATCTTTGCCACGCGACCAACATTCTCTCTTACATGCGACCAACATTCTATCTTTTACATGCAACCAACATTCTATCTCTTACATGTGACCAACATTATATCTCTTACATGCGACCAACATTCCATTTCTTACATACGACCAACATGATTTATCTTATATGCGACCAACATTCTCTCTTACATGCGACCAACATTCTATCTTTTACATGCAACCAACATTCTATCTCTTACATGCGACTAAAATTATATCTCTTACATGCAACCAACATTCTATCTCTTACATGCGACTAAAATTCAATCTCTTACATGTGACCAACATTATATCTCTTACATGTGACCAACATTCTATCTCTTACATGTGACCAACATTCTATCTCTTACATGTGACCAACATTCTATCTCTTACATGTGACCAACATTCTATCTCTTACATGTGACCAACATTCTATCTCTTACATGTGACCAACATTCTATCTCTTACATGCGACTAAAATTATATCTCTTACATGTGACCAACATTCTATCTCTTACATGCAACCAACATTCTATCTCTGCCATACGACCAACATTCTATCTCTAACATGCGACCAACATTCTATCTCTTACATGCGACCAACATTATATCTCTTTCATGTGACCAACATTCTATCTCTTACATGCAACCAACATTCTATCTCTTACATGCAACCAACATTCTATCTCTTACACACGACCAACACTCTATCTCTTACATGTGACCAACATTCTATCTCTTACATGCCACCAACATTCTATCTCTTACATGCAACCAACATTCTATCTCTTACACACGACCAACACTCTATCTCTTACATGTGACCAACACTCTACCTCTGCCACATGAAAAAAATGATATCTCTTACATGCGACCAACATTCTATTTCTTACATACGACCAACATGATTTATCTTATATGGGACCAACATTTTCTCTTACATGCAACCAACATTCTATCTCTTACACACGACCAACATTCTATCTCTTACAAGTGACCAACAATCTATCTCTGCCACATGAAAAAATTATATCTCTTACATGCGACCAACATTCTATTTCTTACATGCGACCAACATGATTTATCTTCTATGCGACCAACATTCTTTCTTACATGCGACCAACATTCTATATTTTACATGCAAACAAGATTCTATCTCTTACATGTGACCAACATTCTATCTCTTACATGCGACCAACATTCTATTTCTTACATACGACCAACATTATTTATCTTATATGCGAACAACATCCTCTCTTACATGCAACCAACATTCTCTCTTACATGCAACCAACATTCTATCTCTTACATGCGACTAAAATTATATCTCTATCATGTGACCAACATTCTATCTTTGCCACGCGACCAACATTCTATCTCTTACATGCGACCAACATTCTAACTCTTACATACAACCAACATTCTATCACTGCCACGCGACCAACATTCTATCTCTTACATGTGACCAACATTCTATCTCTTACATGTGACCAACATTTTATCTCTGCCACGCGACCAACATTCTATCACTGCCACGCGACCAACATTCTATCTCTTACATGTGACCAACATTCTATCTCTTACATGTGACCAACATTTTATCTCTGCCACGCGACCAACATTCTATCTCTGCCATGGGACCAACATTCTATATCTAACATGTGACCAATATTCTATCTCTGCCACGCGACCAACATTATATCTATTACAAGCCACCAACATTCTATCTCTGACATACGACCAACATTCTATCTCTAACATGCGACCAACATTCTATTTCTTACATACGACCAACATTATTTATCTTATATGCGAACAACATCCTCTCTTACATGCAACCAACATTCTCTCTTACATGCAACCAACATTCTATCTATTACATGCGACTAAAATTCAATCTCTTACATGTGACCAACATTATATCTCTATCATGTGACCAACATTCTATCTTTGCCACGCGACCAACATTCTCTCTTACATGCGACCAACATTCTATCTTTTACATGCAACCAACATTCTATCTCTTACATGTGACCAACATTATATCTCTTACATGCGACCAACATTCCATTTCTTACATACGACCAACATGATTTATCTTATATGCGACCAACATTCTCTCTTACATGCGACCAACATTCTATCTTTTACATGCAACCAACATTCTATCTCTTACATGCGACCAACATTCTATTTCTTACATACGACCAACATGATTTATCTTATATGTGACCAACATTCTCTCTTACATGCGACCAAAATTCTATATTTTACATGCAAACAACATTCAATCTCTTACATGTGACCAACATTCTATCTCTTACATGCGACCAACATTCTATTTCTTACATACGATCAACATTATTTATCTTGTATGCGACCAACATCCTCTCTTACATGCAACCAACATTCTCTCTTACATGCAACCAACATTCTATCTCTTACATGCGACTAAAATTCAATCTCTTACATGTGACCAACATTATATCTCTAACATGCGACCAACATTCTATCTCTTACATGCGACCAACATTATATCTCTTTCATGTGACCAACATTCTATCTCTTACATGCGACCAACATTCTATCTCTTACATACGACCAACATTCTATCTCTGCCACGCGACCAACATTATATCTATTACATGCCACCAACATTCTATCTCTGCCATACGACCAACATTCTATCTCTAACATGCGACGAACATTCTATCTCTTACATGCGACCAACATTATATCTCTTTCATGTGACCAACATTCTATCTCTTACATGCGACCAACATTATATCTCTTACATACAACCAACATTCTATCTCTTACATGTGACCAACATTATATCTCTTTCATGTGACCAACATTCTATCTTTGCCACGGGACCAACATTCTATCTTTTACATGTGACCAACATTTTATCTCTTACATGCAACCAACATTCTATCTCTGCCACGCGACCAACATTATATCTCTTACATGTGACCAACATTGTATCTCTGCCACGCAACCAACATTCTATCTCTGCCATGGACCAACATTCTATCTCTTACATGCCACCAACATTCTATCTCTGCCATACGACCAACATTCTATCTCTTACATGCAACCAACATTCTCTCTTACATGCGACCAACATTCTATGTCGTACATGTGACCAACATTCTATCTCTGACAGGCAACCAAAATTATATCTCTGACAGGCGACCAACATTCTATCTCTAACATTCAACCAACATTCTAGCTCAGCCACGAGACCAACATTCTATCTCTGCCACGCGACCAACATTCTATCTCTTACATGCAACCAACATTCTATCTCTTACATGCAACCAACATTCTATCCCTTACATGCGACCAACATTCTATCACTTACATGCGACCAACATTCTATCTTTGACAGGCAACCAAAAATATATCTCTTACATGCGAACAACATTCTATCTCTTACATGTGGCCAACATTCTAACTCTTACATGCCACCAACATTCTATCCGTGCCATGCGACCAACATTCTTTCTCTTACATGCAGACAACATTCTATCTATTAAATGCGACCGACCTTCTATCTCTTACATGTGACCAACATTCTATCTCTTACATGCGACCAACATTCTATCTCTGCCACATGAACAAAATTCTATCTCTTACATGCGACCAACATTCTATCTCTAACATTCAACCAACATTCTAGCTCAGCCACGAGACCAACATTCTATCCCTTACATGAGACCAACATTATATCTCTTACAAGTGACCAACAATCTATCTCTGCCACATGAAAAAAAATTATATCTCTTACATGCGACCAACATTCTATTTCTTACATGCGACCAACATGATTTATCTTCTATGCGACCAACATTCTTTCTTACATGCGACCAACATTCTATATTTTACATGCAAACAAGATTCTATCTCTTACATGCGACCAACATTCTATTTCTTACATACGACCAACATTATTTATCTTATATGCGAACAACATCCTCTCTTACATGCAACCAACATTCTCTCTTACATGCAACCAACATTCTATCTCTTACATGCGACTAAAATTCAATCTCTTACATGTGACCAACATTATATCTCTATCATGTGACCAACATTCTATCTTTGCCATGCGACCAACATTCTATCTCTTACATGCGACCAACATTCTAACTCTTACATACAACCAACATTCTATCACTGCCACGCGACCAACATTCTATCTCTTACATGTGACCAACATTCTATCTCTTACATGTGACCAACATTTTATCTCTGCCACGCGACCAACATTCTATCTCTGCCATGGGACCAACATTCTATCTCTTACATACGACCAACATTCTATCTCTGCCACGCGACCAACATTATATCTATTACATGCCACCAACATTCTATCTCTGCCATACGACCAACATTCTATCTCTAACATGCGACCAACATTCTATCTTTGCCACGGGACCAACATTCTATCTTTTACATGTGACCAACATTCTATCTCTTACATGCAACCAACATTCTATCTCTGCCATACGACCAACATTCTATCTCTAACATGCGACCAACATTCTATCTCTTACATGCGACCAACATTATATCTCTTTCATGTGACCAACATTCTATCTCTTACATGCGACCAACATTCTATCTCTTACATACGACCAACATTCTATCTTTTACATGCAACCAACATTCTATCTCCTACATGTGACCAACATTCTATCTCTTACATGCGACCAACATTCTATTTCTTACATACAACCAACATTATTTATCTTATATGCGACCAACATCCTCTCTTACATGCAACCAACATCCTCTCTTACATGCAACCAACATTCTATCTCTTACATGCGACTAAAATTCTATCTCTTACATGTGACCAACATTCTATCTCTTACATGCAACCAACATTCTATCTCTTACATGCAACCAACATTCTATCTCTAACATGTGACCAACATTCTATGTCTTAAATTTGACCAACATTCTATCTCTTACATGCCACCAACATTCTATCTCTGCCATACGACCAACATTCTATCTCTTACATGCAACCAACATTCTATCTCTTACATGCAACCAACATTCTCTCTTACATGCGACCAACATTCTATGTCGTACATGTGACCAACATTCTATCTCTGACAGGCAACCAAAATTATATCTCTGACAGGCGACCAACATTCTATCTCTAACATTCAACCAACATTCTAGCTCAGCCACGAGACCAACATTCTATCTCTGCCACACGACCAACATTCTATCTCTTACATGCAACCAACATTCTATCTCTTACATGCAACCAACATTCTATCTCTTACATGCAACCAACATTCTATCCCTTACATGCGACCAACATTCTATCTCTGCCACACGACCAACATTCTATCTCTGACAGGCAACCAAAGTTATATCTCTGACAGGCGACCAACATTCTATCTCTAACATTTAACCAACATTCTAGCTCAGCCACGAGACCAACATTCTATCTCTGCCACGCGACCAACATTCTATCTCTTACATGCAACCAACATTCTATCTCTTACATGTGACCAACATTCTATTTCTTACATACGACCAACATGATTTATCTTATATGCGACCAACATTCTCTCTTACATGCGACCAACATTCTATCTTTTACATGCAACCAACATTCTATCTCTTACATGCGACCAACATTCTATTTCTTACATACGACCAACATGATTTATCTTATATGTGACCAACATTCTCTCTTACATGCGACCAACATTCTATCTTTTACATGCAACCAACATTCTATCTCTTACATGTGACCAACATTCTATCTCTTACATGCGACCAACATTCTAGCTCAGCCACGAGACCAACATTCTAGCTCTGCCACGCGACCAACATTCTATCTCTTACATACGACCAACATTCTATCTCTTACATGCGACCAACATTCTATGTCTTACATGTGACCAACATTCTATCTCTGACAGGCAAGCAAAATTCTATCTTACATACGACCAACATTCTATCTCTTACATGTGACCAACATTCTATCTCTGCCATGCAACCAACATTCTATCTCTGCCATGGGACCAACATTCTATCTCTAACATGTGACCAACATTCTATGTCTTAAATTTGACCAACATTCTATCTCTTACATGCCACCAACATTCTATCTCTGCCATACGACCAACATTCTATCTCTTACATGCAACCAACATTCTATCTCTTACATGCAACCAACATTCTCTCTTACATGCGACCAACATTCTATGTCTTACATGTGACCAAAATTCTATCTCTGACAGGCAACCAAAATTATGTCTCTGACAGGCGACCAACATTCTATCTCTAACATTCAACCAACATTCTAGCTCAGCCACGAGACCAACATTCTATCTCTGCCACGCGACCAACATTCTATCTCTTACATGCGACCAACATTCTATCTCTTACATGCGACCAACATTCTATCTCTTACATGTGGCCAACATTCTAACTCTTACATGCCACCAACATTCTATCCGTGCCATGCAACCAACATTCTTTCTCTTACATGCAGACAACATTCTATCTATTAAATGCGACCGACCTTCTATCTCTTACATGTGACCAACATTCTATCCATGCCATGCGACCAACATTCTTTCTCTTACATGCAGACAACATTCTATCTATTAAATGCGACCGACCTTCTATCTCTTACATGCGACCAACATTCTATCTCTTACATGCGACCAACATTCTATCTCTTACATGTGACCAACATTCTAACTCTTACATGTGACCAACATTCTATCTCTGCAACGCAACCAACATTCTATCTCTGCCATGGGACCAACATTCTATCTCTAACATGTGACCAACATTCTATGTCTTAAATTTGACCAACATTCTATCTCTTACATGCCACCAACATTCTATCTCAGGAGCAGGGCCAGCTAGCACTGGGCTAAGGTTGGTGCTAGCCCACTTTAGAATATGCAAGTGTGAACACTCGGGCTAAAATCTGCCCTAGCCCAAGGCTAAGGAGGCTCTTATTCCTGGGCTAAGGTGTGAATGTGCCTCGTGACTAGTAGGGACAGGGGATACCAATATTGAGTGTCACACATACAACATATGTTTAAAACATCTCAAAAACATATATTAGTAGAGTGATCTAAAAAATGTAATAAAATACATAATTGAATTACTTCAGTTGTGGCAGGTCGGATAAGATAAAGATGAATAGTATTGATTCTAGACTTTGCTATTGCCTTTTGAGGTTGTTGTTGGGGTGTGACAACATGAGGAATACAGCAGTGTCGATGCAAATGAAGTTGGCCGTCATAAGGCTCAGAAATGAAAACCAGTCAATCAGGAACATTGCAAAAACCCTGGGCATGCCCGAGTCAACAGTTTGGTTCATCATTACCAAGAAAAAAACAACCGGTGAACTCAATTATGTCAAAAGACCCGGTAGACTGAGGAAGACCACGGTAGTGGATGAAAGGAGAATACTCTCTATGGTGAACAAAACCCCCCTGACAACAGCCCAACAGATCAAAAACACTCTCCTGGATGCAGTTGTTGATGTGTCAAAGTCTACCATATGTAGAAGACTACACCAGCAGGACTACAGAGGGTACAGTACAAGATGCAAACCACTGATAAGCCTGAAGAACAGAAAGGCGAGATTACAGTTTGCTAAAAAGCACCTAAAAAAGCCCCAAGAGTTCTGGAAAAAAGTATTATGGACAGATGAGACAAAGATTAACATGTACCAGAGTGATGGAAGGAGGAAAGTGTGGAGAAAAAAAAGACATGCCCATGATCCATACATGAAACATGGTGGAGGGGGTGTTATGGCTTGGGCCTGTATGGCTGCCAGTGGAACAGGCTCACTTGTCTTCATCGATAATGTGACTGCAGACAGAGGTAGAACAATGAATTCTGAAGTCTACAGAAATATTTTATCTGCTCAGATAAAACCAAAATGCCTCCAAACTCATTGTACGGCACTTCATCATGCAACAAGACAATGACCCTAAACATACTGCTAGAGCAACGAAGGGGTTTTTGACTGGCCGAGTCAATCACCGGATCTGAATCCAATTGAACATGCATTTTACATGCTGAAGAGGAGACTGAAGGCAATAAGTCCCCGAAACAAGCAAGAACTGAAAATGGCTGCAGTACAGGCCTGGCAGAGCATCACCAGGGAAGATACCCAGCATCTGGTGATGTCGATGCATCGCAGACTTCAAGCAGTCATTGCATGCAAAGGATATGCAACCAAATATTAACAATGATTACTTTATTCTACATTATGTTAAACAGTCCAATGTTTTTTGATGCATGAAAATGGGGGGGACTATGTACAAAAGCTTCTATAATTTCTAAACGGTTCATCCGATATGTATGAAAATACCCTCAAATTAAAGCTGACAGTCTGCACTTCACCCTCATTGTCATTGTATCCTTTCAAACTCAAAGTGCTAGAGTACAGAACCAAAATAACAAAAAAATGGTCACTGTCCAATTAATTATGGTGCTCACTGTATATATATACAAATGCAACTCACAGAAATCTATTTCATTAAAGCGATATGGTGTAGATGCAGAAAGTAAACAGCATAGTGGGTCAATTTCCGTAACAACTAAGAGCACAACAACTACAAATGACTGAATTGACCCTGCTGGACTACCATAACTGTGAAATGATCCACACTCTTTACTGACTCTTAAGTAACTATGTAAAATATAAACCATCAGCACTCACATGGACTTGCTTACACAGTGAGAATCAACCAATGGCATTTGAGTGACTGGGACTAAAGCCTCTCCCATCCAATTAAGCTAGGGTATCCCCTTGGAGAAATCTATCCAATAGCAGCAAAACGCAACAGAGGCTTTTCTGTCAGAGCTTGCAGGCAGCAGAAATAGATCTCCGTTTGTGTTTTCCAGTTGTCTTGGTCACACTAAACTCCCTCTGCACACACACACGCACGGGCACACACACACACAGCGCCATGTTGTGTGGCCGGTAGAACGGGGAAAATAATGGCTCCCAAAGCAATTATCAATAATTATCCTCAGCTTGGCATCTTAGGCATGGTGACAGCTGCCCCTGGGATCCATCAGGCCTCCTCTGCAGACTGCCGGAAGTGGTGTTGTGTAATATAATGTATGTGCTCAGGGTGGACACACTCACAAACAACTTCAATGATCACAGCAGCATTGTGATTATCAATGCAGACTGTGACCTATATTGTACTCATGAAGAAGTGTTGCAGAAGTAACCCTACTAAATGCTTAAAGCCCTAACTGTGTGTGTGTATGTCTGTGCATGTTTTTCTGTGTACATGTGTGTGTGTGTAGCCAGTGTGAAATGGCTAGCTAGTTAGAGGTGCGAGCTAGTAGCTTTTCAATCGGGGATGTCTCTTGTTCTGAGACCTTGAAGTAGTTGATTCCCTTGCTCTGTGGCTTTTGTGGCACGATAGGTAACGATACTTTGAAGGTGACTGTTGTTTAGAGGGTCCTTGATTCACACCAAAGTTGGGGAAAGGAGAGGGATGGAAGCAATACTGTTATATTGATGATGCTGACTCAGATCACTTGCTGCGGCGGAGAAGGAGGTCAAAAGGGGGGCGAGCGTAACCGGTGTGAGATGGCTAACTAGTTAGCAGTGTGCGCTAGTAGCGTTTCAATCAGTGACGTAACTTGACGTAGTTGATATCCTTGCTCTGCAAAGGCCGCAGATTTTGTGGAGCGATAGGTAATAGAGGTATTTACGGATCCACCTGTACATGAATACCTGAGAACAAATCTGGGACCCGAGTGGGTTCAAATCCAGAGTTCTAAATAATGTCACAGGTCTGGGTCAGATCTGATTGTCACAGGTCTCAGGTATGTGTAATTTTAACTGACAAACGTGACTGCTACAGTAAACAGAGCGATAAACTGTATAATTTATACTGCTGCTCTTGCTTTTCACGAGAGTGTAGCGTGACGTGTATAGCTTTTTGTTGGCCAACCATAAGTCAACAAAGCAGCAATAGGCCACAGCCCAAGAGCCTCGCTCCGTGATTGGCAAAAGTTAGGCGATATTGTCGTGGAATATTCTAATCAAGTGAGATATTTTTTTATTCTTCAAAAAATCATCTTTATTCAATATCGATTAATTATTGCAATAATGAGGCTGGTCGACCCCACACCCTTGAGTGTTGGACCGAGTAACCTAACCTTGAAGAGTTCTTTATAAACTCAGCAAAAAAATAAACTTCCTTTTTCAGGACCCTGTCTTTCAAAGATAATTCGTAAAAATCCAAATAACTTGACAGATCTTCATTGTAAAGGGTTTAAACACGGTTTCCCATGCTTGTTCAATGAACCATAAACAATTCATGAACATGCACCTGTGGAACGAGACGCATAAGACAGCGCTACAGGGAGACAGGATAGACAGCTGATCGTCCTCGCAGTGGCAGACCACGTGTAACAACACCTTCACAGGATTGGGACATCCAAACATCACACCTGCGGGACAGGTACAGGATGGCAACAACAACTGCCCGAGTTACACCAGGAACGCACAATCAGTGCTCAGACTGTCCGCAATAGGCTGAGAGAGGCTAGACTGAGGGCTTGTAGGCCTGTTGTAAGGCAGGTCCTCACCAGACATCACCGGCAACAACGTCACCTATGGGCACAAACCCACCAGACAGGACTGGCAAAAAGTGCTCTTCACTAACGAGTCACAGTTTTGTCTCACCAGTGATGGTCGGATTCGCGTTTATCTTCGAAGGAATGAGCGTTACACCTAGACATGTACTCTGGAGCGGGTTTGATTTGGAAGTGGAGGGTCCATCATGGTCTGGGGCGGTGTGTCACATCATCATCGGACTGAGGTTGTTGTCGTTGCAGGCAATCTCAACGCTGTGCGTTACAGAGAAGACATCCCCCTCCCTCATGTGGTACCCTTCCTGCAGGCTTATCCTGACATGACCCTCCGGCATGACAATTCCAACAGCCATACTGCTCATTCTGTGAGTGATTTCCTGCAAGACAGGAATGTCAATGTTCTGCCATGGTCAGCAAAGAGCCCGGATCTCAATCCCATTGAGCATGTCTGGGACCTGTTGGATCGGAGAGTGAGGGCTAGGGCCATTCCCCCCAGAAATGTCCGGGAAATTACAGGTGCCTTGGTGGAAGTGTGGTAACATCTCACAGCAAGAACTGGCAAAGATGCTCAATGTAGCTGGTGGCCACACCAGATACTGACTGTTTTGATTTTGACCCCCCCCCCCCCCCCCTTTGTTCAGGGACACATTATTCAATTTCTGTTAGTCACATGTCTGTGGAACTTGTTCAGTTTATGTCTCAGTTGTTGAATCTTGTTATGTTCATACCAATATTTACACATGTTAATTTAGCTGAAAATAAACACAGTTGACAGTGAAAGGGACACTAAGAATGCGTAGTCATGGTTGGTTCCACACCTCCCATGCAGATTGGGGCATCATAAGCCACTTTGGGTTCATCCTGTCATCTGCAAGGGAGTTTATTGTCTTAACCCCACCCTGGCTTAGTCTCGCAATGAGGGATTGTTCTACTCCTAAGCTATCTAGTAAAACACATTATTGTCTATGTAATGCAGTCTTTAACTAATTTGTCAGCTCAAACCATCTCTGGTCATCATACGCCCAGATTAGCTCATACGCCCAGATTAGTGGAGACCATAAAAACACAGACACTAGCAGGACAGAAATGTCTTACTATTAGTTAGATTTGAATTGTTAACCATTGATTTCAAATAAATCAGTTAAATACATAATTTCTCTCACAATATGTAATTAATTTGGATAAGAACAGGTCTATAAGGAACAAGTCTAGTTGTCCTCGGGTCCGTTCGGAACAGGTCTCTATATTTAAAATAGTATATCGGGTCTGGGTGGGAAAGCCCCAGGTCCATTTTGGACCTGTGAAGAACTCTAAAAGGTAATGATGACTGTTGTCAATGTGTGCAGAGGGTCTCTGGTTCAAGCACAGGTTGGGGCAAGGAGAGGGATGGAAGCAACACTGCACGTGTGCATGTGTGTATGCATGTCTGTGCCCACACAAAACAGAGAGCTGGTGGGTCTGTTCTTTCTTCCATTTGAATGATTTTCTCTACCACAGCAAGTGTTTATCCCTTCGCTCTCCCACACGTATTCCTCCGCCGGTTGGACACAGAGTCCCGCTGCTGGCATTAAGACAGAAGGAAGGATTACAGAAGAGCTCTGCCTCCCCATACAACCGCTGCATTCTCCACAACAGCACAACTCTCAAGAACATTGCAGCAAAAACCTACGCACTGGCTGTCGGCATTAAATAACTAATCCTTTTGGATAAAAACCAAACACCTCACAGAAGCTCGCAGAGGAACAAACGGGGCAAATGGGTCCCTTTAAGATGGAGAAAATACAGAGCTGTCCTCTTCTGATGGAGACATAGAGACGGTTGTTAATCTTGACTGTTATGTTGGGTTCCATTGGTGTCCATATCTTCTCTCCAATTTGGGGGATTCCCCCAAGGATACCCAACAATGACATACTGTATCTCCTTAGAACAGCAATGATAAGGCTGATTAAATGTATTCAGATTCATGTGGAGTATCTTTGCAAGAAAAAAATCAGACATAGCCAGTGCTGAACACGTGTTAGGCTAAGACACATCTAACTGTGTGTGTGTGTGTGTGTGTGTGTGTGCGTGCATGCGTGTGCGTGCGCTCAAATGTGTGTGCACTCTCTCTCTCTCTCTCTGACTGCTCTGGACCACTGACACAAAGACACCAGCTTCACATGACTGTTCCAGGAGTCAAACAACAACACTGAGTAGAACAACAAGTAATATGGATGGTTCCAGACATGATTACTACAGAGGGATCTATTGTGTACTGCTGTTTACATTAATGTAGTAGCATTCAGACGTACAATTTTATTTACAATAATGTTAAGAAATATATATATTTCATTGTTTGAAATTGTCCTCAAATGATAGAGAATGGAGAAAAATGGTCTATATTCCCTGGCTGTGACGAGGGAAAGGATCCAGCACAATTACGTCCATGTAATAAATCATTTCTGTTTGTCAAGAGAGTCATTCGTATTTGTACCCTCAGATGTAATACCCATTAACCTTGTGCTAGTGCCTCATTCAGCTGGCTCCTCTAGCAGCTAATAACATAATGTTGTCCTCCTACTCTCTTAGATACGATAGCCTGTACTGTCAGACTCCCACATCTAGTACACACACACACACACACACACATGCACGCGCACGAAGGCACACGCACAAAGGCACGCAGGCAAGCGCACGCAAACACATATACACACGCACACATGTTTGTTTTACTATCCTTTTGGGGACCAAACAATTAATTCCCATTCAAAATCCTATTTTCCCTAACCCTAACCTTAAACCCTAACCCCTAAGCCTAAAATGTCCCTTTTCCTTGTTTTAATATCCTTGTGAGGACTTCTGGTCCCCCACAAGGATAGTAAAATCAAAAACACACATGCACAAACACACAACATGATGTTCTCTTAGAAAATAGAGGAATGAGTATCCTCAGAAAAAACAAACTGTTGTCAAATCTATTCTTATTGGATTATGCAAGGCTTTATCTCAGTCATTGTTGTGTAGGAGTTATTGCATCATTATAATAAGAGTACATCCTAACCCTGCACTTTTCTTTCTGTGAAAATTGATTTTCTTTGTCTGAGCAAATAGCCCAAAAAGCTGTAGAAGCAAATAGATATTATGTACATTGTACGATTTTAGAGTTTTACAGTAATCCCAGTTTCCCTCTAAAAATACTGTACAATGAGATCTTCTGTCTTATAAAATGACAGTCTTTCGAAGCAATCAATTTTATTTTAAAGGGACAGAGAAGGTTTTATTGCATTGAGTTGCGGATTGCTTTAATAGCCATGCGATTAAATGTCCTGCAGGAGAGGAGTTAGTGTGCTTTACTTTCTCAGTCCCTTCTCCTCAAAGAGACAGAGAAACCACCGAAGCAGAGTGTATCAATCTTAGAACTGCCCATGAAATTCGACGGGATTCCTCCCGCTCAAATCCTGGCGGATGTAGTTTCACGGACAGCGCGGGATTCTAACATCATACATCTCCTTTCTCCTCTCTTCTCTGTCCAACTCTGATTAAGATGGCATATCACCTTTTATCGGCTACAAGACAGGTGTAATAAAACATGGATCCTCCCCTACTGCATGGTCCACTGTATTGTTTTTACCCCACATTGTTGATTGATTTATTTGGTCTACATGGAAAACACAGGACACAGCTGGGCACAGTCAGGCTATAGCAGATTCAAAATGGCTGCCGTCAGTTTTGCTTCTACATACTGCCCATATTTTACCTCTGAGTATCAGCTGTAACAATTTCCCAATTCACAAACAGCGATCTTATCCTCCACTCCCGCCAGAGGAAGCCTTACTGAGGCTCATAAGGCAAGGCTACCCGTGGTGGCCGTGTCAGAGAGGTACCTCCTTCTCACACCATGGACCTGGGCAGCTGGAGCTGTGTTCACAACAGAAGCCAGGAAACAGCCCATATCAAGAACAGAGAAAAAGTCTTGCTGCTGAAACGATACAGCAAAGGAGTGTAGTTTACTGTAACATATCAAGCAATAAGTCCCCAGTGTAGCGGTAGTAGGCTATTGATTTACTTCGATGTTGAAAGCAGCAATGATTGGTCAACTTCGATTCAGAAGCACCCAGTTTAGGGTAAAGAGACAAGGGCTTGAAATTCCCCCTGCTGTTTTTCTATTCACTTGAAGAGATAATTGTGCAGAATTGAAAATGTTTTAATTTACATTTTTCTGTGAATGTCTCGGCCGTCGTAAGAAGTGGACCAAAGTGCAGCGTGGTGAGCGTACATTTTCCTTTTATTTGATAACTGTCGCCAACAAAACAACAAACGAAGAAACAACCGTGACGCTTACAGGGCTAAGTGCCACTAACAAAGATAACTACCTTTGGCTGTAGCTGGGTAGCAAGACAAAAGGCATGTTAAAATCTTAAACATATTTCCGCGCACAACACAACACAGACTCAAACTTAACTTATATCCAAACACCGGAATTGACCTGACCTCCAACCAACTTTTTTGAGGTCTGTGCTCAATAACAAAAAGTATCTTAAAATTCTTGATTTTCAGCTTCATGCATTTAATGGCAGACCGTCCTGACCTTGGTCAGCTCCTGCACCCCCAGGGGGTTATAGATTTGATTTGATGTGGTCAGGGTCAAAATCCACCGTAATCCTTGAGAAAGAATGCCTGCTGACTTTCAATAACCAGGAGACTGCAGGAGCTGGAGCCTTTCCTCCCCCTTGTCTTAAGGGCATCCAGGGGTTAGTCTGAGAGAAATCATAAACCCTATGGAACCTGCATGCTTCTACAGTATGTGTCCAATACTCCTCAACACTCCTCACTCAGCCACGCCAACAGAAACAACAATCATCAGTCCAGCCTCGTACCACCTCATTCCACCCAAACACTTACTTTCCCAATACTTTCTTCTTCAGAAGCGAACGCCTTTAAATGATTTCTCAACCTTTGTTTTTCCTCTAGAGAACTTTGTTTTCGTACCAGTAAGGTTAAGGCCCGCAGGGATTGGCTCTGCTGTAGGTGTGTGAGGTAAGTGGATTCCAAACACCTGTGCTCTGCTCGGTGCTACTTACCTGTATTGTGTGGTTTCACTGCCATAGGTTCACTCACAGGGTGCCACCCATCAATCACAGCCTGCACGTCTCTGACCACCACACCAGAGGGAATGGTTAACCTGGAGAACACACAGGACACACACACATTTTGATCAGTTTACACATGGCAACACACTCCAATCAGCTCTAACACAGAAATTCTATGTACACTTTGTAAATAGCTACAGGAATTCTGAGAATCTGGTGGATATGGAATTACTGTACATGCAGTGGTCAAATAAGTCCCTTGTACAGTACGGTTAGGATTTATTGCATAACGAGTTCCGGCTTCCAATAATACAGCTCTAGCCCTGCAGCGTACACACTGTTTGGGGAATGCATAAGAGCCATCCATCTATGTAACACCACTGCGATAGACATCCTCAACGTAAGTCCTCATCATCTAATGTTTTGTATTCGATGGCTTTTAGATTGTCAGAGCAGCAGTACTAGAAACTCAGATTCCTCTTATAACCAAGTGGAATCTCAATATGAATATGACGAATGCCCTGCAAAGGGAATATTGTTTTCAGCCGTATCCATAGGACAGTCATACGGGATGCAGGGGAGGGCATCCGAGTGTCAAAGAGAGATATAATAAATATGACTAATGCATACTGAGTATGGTGATGTAAGACAGGAAATAGCTGTCTTATTGATTATAATAAGTGAAGAGGTACAAAACAATAAAACCAAAGAACTACATTTAGCAAACACTCTTATCCAGAGCGAATTACAGTGGTGAGTGTATACATTTTTTGTACTGGTCCCCCGTGGGAATCAAACCCACCAACCTGGCGTTGCAAGCACCATGCTCTACCAACTGAGCTACACTACATAAAGTGTCCATTCATCTTCCTGCGTTTAGACCAAAGAATGGGATGCGTGAGATAACGAGCTGCAGGAGTTCCAGTCTTTGGGTTCTCGTCACTGGATATGGGTGTATCAGGATTGGGCGAAGGCAGTGCTTAAACTGCTTTGTGTCGAGTGCTTCCCGTGTGTGCCCACACAGATCAGAACTCTCAATTTCTAACGAGTATAGACCAAGAAGTTAATCACGCAGCTGACCAAATTATGCAAGATTTTACTTCCTGGCTAACCAAGATTAGCTATCCATAACAAAAGTAATTTGTTACACTAGCTCCAACAGACACAGAAAACACAGACACCTCACTGACAGACTGACTGGGTTAGCTTGACAGACAGACTGACTGGGTTAGCTTGACAGACAGACTGACTGGGTTAGCTTGACAGACAGACTGACTGGGTTAGCTTGACAGACAACTGACTGGGTTAGCGTGACAGACAGACTGACTGGGTTAGCGTGACAGACAGACTGACTGGGTTAGCTTGACAGACAGACTGACTGGGTTAGCGTGACAGACAGACTGACTGGGTTAGCTTGACAGACAGACTGACTGGGTTAGCGTGACAGACAGACTGACTGGGTTAGCTTGACAGACAACTGACTGGGTTAGCTTGACAGACAGACTGACTGGGTTAGCTTGACAGACAACTGACTGGGTTAGCTTGACAGACAACTGACTGGGTTAGCTTGACAGACAACTGACTGGGTTAGCTTGACACTGACTGGGTTAGCGTGACAGACAGACTGACTGGGTTAGCTTGACAGACAGACTGACTGGGTTAGCGTGACATACAGACTGACTGGGTTAGCTTGACAGACAACTGACTGGGTTAGCGTGACAGACAACTGACTGGGTTAGCTTGACAGACAACTGACTGGGTTAGCTTGACAGACAGACTGACTGGGTTAGCGTGACAGACAGACTGACTGGGTTAGCTTGACAGACAACTGACTGGGTTAGCTTGACGCTGACTGGGTTAGCTTGACAAATAAGTGTGAAAACATGGGAGCACATTATAGAAGTGTAGGACTTTCAACTGCATTTAAGATAATTCACTCTGACAGAATATTATTGCAATAAGATATTTCCTATAATTACAACCTAGTGCACCTGCCACACTCATTAGCTCTGTGATACGGGTGAAGAATTCAGCTGCATTTATGTAAATTGAGAGCTTGATGAAGTTATAATGAATTGGATAGCACTGGATTATAAGGCTTTATGGAGTAGAGACATTGTATCGTCTTTAATTGTGTACCTCCCTATTCTTGCAAAACGTTAAGTTCAATAGATACATGAGTGATAAGCAAAGAGAGACGTGTTTCCGCTTTTGACGAATCACTTTGCAAAAAACTCTAAAATGTCAAGCACTCAAAACCAATAAAATTTGAGGGAGTAAATGTTTGCTTTAAAAAATTACATTGATCTTTCAAATCAACTTTAGGCCTAACCTTTTTCCATATTGATCTCTATTTATCTAACACTTGACTGTTCCATAAACTGCAACAAAGAGCAGTATGTACGGAGGCTTTCGATTCATTCACCCCCTAAAACCCTCCACTGCTCATCAACACACTATTTGGATTTTATCTGAATAAATATGCAGAACATTCCTTGAACACAGTTTGTTTTCAACTAATGACACAAGCCAATGACCGCGTTCCTCTTTAGCCCATCTTGAAAGGAGGATTCTGCTTTCCCATTAGTGACTAATGTGCCATAATATTGACTACTTTTGCGATGGGCCATCATGCAAAACAAAAAAAGTGCAAAGCAGAATCTTAAGCACATGGAGGGAACCTGATGTGAGTTTCTGCCTCCTAGCAGCCACATCTGGTAGGTATTTCTCACTTCATCCAGAGCCAAATGCTTGACTTACACATGTTGAGATCTAAATGATCTTGAACCTATTCCATGGCGAGAGATGGAGATAGATAGAGAGAACTCTGTTAGTAATTAGTCAAGTGGCGAAATAGAATTTGCTGCCAAGTGAATTAGACCACGTCTACTGTGCTGCATCTCATTCTTTTAAAAAATTACCAGAAACTAGAACTTTGCTTCAGAATGCTTTGCTACAACATAGATTGATTTAGAAATCACTGATAACGTGTAATATCCACAGGTATCACTTTGATACAGGTGTAGGATCTTAGTTTGACCAGTTTTGACCAGTTTCTCACAGCATGAAAAATAAATGTGAATTATTATGTGGATAATAATTAACCCCCTACATGTAAAAATGGAATTAGCATAACAAAACAAATCTACATAAAAATCCATCAGTTTAAGCTAGAGATATTTTTTTTTTTTCAATGGATGCAGTGAAAGATGACAGAGCTATAGCGGAGTTTGTCAGACAATGAGACATTCACGAAAATTGCTCTTCTCACAAAATCGTCTGTACCGTCCTAACAGTTTGGCTTACAAACTGTTTTGCTTCAGACTCATCTGAAGGTCCTCTGGGACCAGTTCAAAACAATTTACTGTATATACGTCCATACCAGTCAAAAGCACCTACTCATTCAAGGGTTTTTCTTTATATTTACTATTTTCTACATTATAGAATAATAGTGAATACATCAAAACTATGATCAAAACTAAATAACACAAATGGAATCATGTAGTAACCAAAAAACTGTTTCACAAATAAAAATATATTTTATATTTGAGATTCTTCAAAAGTAACCACCCTTTGCCTTGATGACAGCTTTGCTAGCTAGGTAAACAATGAACCATAATCCCAACCCATGACGTTACTACCCTGCATGAATCTACAGGTGGCTAACCAACCAGGTTCAATGTTAGCTAGCTAACATTAGGCTATAGCTAGCCAAGTAAATGGCTCTGAGATACGAATAATAAGATCATACGTGTAACGTTAGCTAGAGAGCCAGCCAGTGAACGTTAGCTAGCTAGGTAAACAATGAACTATAATCCCAACTCATGACATTTCTACCCTGCATGAATCTGCAGGTTGCTAATCAACCAGGTTCAATGTTAGCTAGCTAACATGAAGCTATAGGTAGCCAAGCAAATGGCTCTTTCTGTCAAAATTAGAAACGTGTAATATCTGAAAATGCAGCTAGCTAGACCATCTTACCTGTATACATGGATGGACGCATCTCCTGTTGGATACCATGGTTGCCCTTAGATTGAAGATGTAATCCGGAGACAGGTGGTTTCTCCATTTCCTTAGCTATCATACTCAAAATCCACTGATTTAAAAACTCGTTCCTCCAAAAGGGGAGAGCAACACTTGTGCAGTTTTAATACACAATACGTTTTTTTTTTCTGTTTAGTACACTACTGCACTCACTCTGTTTAGTACACTACTGCACTCACTCTGTTTAGTACACTACTGTACTCACTCTGTTTACTACACTACTGTACTCACTCTGTTTACTACACTACTGTACTCACTCTGTTTAGTACACTACTGTACTCACTCTGTTTAGTACACTACTGTACTCACTCTGTTTAGTACACTAGTGTACTCACTCTGTTTAGCATACTACTGTACTCACTCTGTTTAGCACACTACTGTACTCACTCTGTTTAGTACACTACTGTACTCACTCTGTTTAGTACACTACTGTACTCACTCTGTTTAGTACACTACTGTACTCACTCTGTTTAGAACACTACTGTACTCACTCTGTTTAGCACACTACAGTCCTCACTCTGTTTAGCACACTACCGTACTCACTCTGTTTAGTACACTACCGTACTCACTCTGTTTAGCACACTACTGTACTCACTCTGTTTAGCACACTACTGTCCTCACTCTGTTTAGCACACTACCGTACTCACTCTGTTTAGTACACTACAGTACTCACTCTATTTAGCACACTACTGTACTCACTCTGGTTAGCACACTACTGTACTCACTCTGTTTAGTACACTGCCTTTAAACAGCTTGGACAATTCCAGAAAATTATGTCACGACTTTCGAAGCTTCTGATACGCTAATTGACATCATTTGAGTCAATTGGAGGTGTACCTGCGGATGTATTTCAAGCACTACCTTCAAACTCTGTGCCTCTTTGCTTGACATCATGGGAAAATGTAAAGAAATCAGCTAAGACCTCAGAAAAAAAATTGTAGACCTCCACAAGTCTGGTTCAGCCTTGAGAGCAATTTCCAAATGCCTGAAGGTGCCACTTTCATCTATACAAACAATAGTACGCAAGTATAAACACCATGGGACCACACAGCCATCATTTGCTCAGGAAGGAGATGTGTTCCGTCTCCTAGAGATGAACGTACTTTGGTGCGAAAAGTGCAAATCAATCTCAGAACAACAGTAAAGGACAGTGTGAAGATGCTGGAGGACACAGGTACAACAGTATCTATATGCACAGTAAAACGAGTCCTATATCGATATAAACCTGAAAGGACGCTCAGCAAGGAAAAAGCCATTGCTCCAAAACCACAATAAAAAAACCCAGACTACGGTTTTCTTTCAAGAACAAGGGCATTTCTAAGTGACCCCAAACTTTTGAACGGTAGTATACATGTAAAACAACAGTCACTTCAGAACAAACTTCCTTTAGATTTTTTGGGTCTATCTGTTGTTCCATGTAGGTAATCTGTTATTCAATGCTAATATGTGCTAATAGCCAAATAAAATATTTAATCAAATCATTAGTCAATATATATTTTTTTATACTTCAAGGGGTGTTAAAATTCAAAATCAAATAGCTAAATGATCCTTGGTATGACCTTCTTGTGCAATTCCATATAACTTAGTAGAACCCCCTATACCCCGGCTTAGACAGGGCTTAGCCTGGACATTTTTGTAGGGGTTTGCATTTCTTGCTGCACAGGACACTTCTCCGTGACAATAGAGTTGCCAAATTAAGATAGCACACCTGTAGGGAATATATCATATTCA
This sequence comes from Oncorhynchus mykiss, assembly GCF_013265735.2. Classification (NCBI taxonomy): domain Eukaryota; kingdom Metazoa; phylum Chordata; class Actinopteri; order Salmoniformes; family Salmonidae; genus Oncorhynchus; species Oncorhynchus mykiss. Next base: position 33,874,452 of record NC_048568.1, read on the forward strand.
ATGCCCAGCCTTTAATAAAAAATGCTGATCAGGAGTGTGTGGGTTTCAAAAGCCACCAATTGGTTTGGAACAAACCCCACCGGTTCCCTGAATCAATGACTGCTGTTTAACCTAATAAGCACAGATAAAGTAACAAATGGTGTTTACGAGACCAATAAATAAAGTTAATAAATATTGGACCTCTATTGACGAGGTTTCAAGCTCTTTTTGTTGTGGCTTGAATGTCTGCTGCTGCAGTTCCCCAAAGAAGCAGCTCCGGATCGTAAATTCAACATTAGTATTGTATTCCCCGGCCTCCATCTGAACGCTGTTGAGGACAACAAGACAATTCAGTCCGAAGTGCATATCCTTGAAGTTACAGCTAGCACTGACAAATAGGTTAATCCAATGTTTAGCATTCTTCTCAGCTTTGATGTCGAAAGTAGTTTGACAAATCTCCAGAGTCACTATTTCCTAAACAAAAAAGCAACAACCAATCCCTTGGTTTGTGATGTTTTTCCACAAGACACAGAGTAAAGAGTGTATTCTATTGCTGACATTTTGGGGCCAGTTTATGAGCCAGTTTATGACTGTCCAAGATTACTAAGAGGACAGACTACTCCTTATAGTGTATACAATAATAATAATATAATATAATACAATATATATACACTCCTACACATGTAGACTTTTAGAGAACAAAGTGGGCCTGGTGCCCAACACTGAAATATTAACCTTCAATAAAAGGCAATCCCTGGTGATTTGCTGTCCGCCAACTGGATTATACATAGCTTCCTGGAAAGCCATCTCCAGGCGCGAGCAGCATTACGAGGCTGCATTAAAAAGGAGATTCCTCTTGGCGGACACACAGAGGTCTGGATTCTGCCTCTCCTCTGACACTATTTATATCTGCTGCCTGTGATCCCAGTGGTCAGACAGCCTAATGAGATGGAAGCTATTCTAAAGGGACAGAAGATTGGATAGAGGTGTATGTGTTTGCGTGAGTGCGTGTGTGAATGCGTGCACACAGTGCCTTCAGAAAGTATTGACAGCGCTTTACTTTTTACACATTTTGTTGTTACAGCCTGAATTTAAAATAGATTGATTGAGATGTTGTGTCACTGGCCTACACACAATACCCCATAATGTTGAATTGGAATTATGTTTTAATGTTTTCAAATTAATTAAAAATAAAAATCTGAAATGTCATGAGTCAATAATAAGTATTCAACCCCTTTGTTAAGGCAAGCCTAAATAAAGGAGTAAATATTTGCTTAACAAGTCACATAATAAGTTGCATGGTGTAACGGGTGCGTGTTGGTGGCAGGGAAGTCAGGCGCAGGAGAACTTGGTAAAAACGGAGTTGTTTAATAAATGCTGATAAAACTCCAAAACCAAAATGTACAAAATAACAAAAGTGAGAACAAAACCCATCACACACCAACATAATACATGCACATCACATACAAACATACAATCTCTGACAAGGACATGAGGGGAAACAGAGGGTTAAAATACACAACATGTAATTGATGGGATTGCAACCAGGTGTGAAGGAAGACAAGACAAAACCAATGGAAAATGAAAAATGGATCAGTGATGGCTAGAAGGTCGGTGACGTCGACCGCGGAACACCACCCGAACAAGGAGAGGGACCGACTTCGGCGGAAGTCGTGACACATGGACTCACTCTGTGTGCAATAATAGTGTTTAACATACTTTTTTACCTCTGTACCCCACACATATAGTACAATTATCTGTAAGGTCCCTCAGTTGAGCAGTACATTTCAAACACAGATTTAACAACAAAGACCAGGGAGGTTTTACCACTCCTCACATAGAAGGGACCCTATTGGTAGATTGGTAAAAAAAACAGACTTTGAATAACCCTTTGAGCATGGTGAAGTTATTAATTACACTTTGGATGGTGTATCAATACACCCAGTCACTAAAAATGTGTTCTACCTAACTCAGTTGCCGGAGAGGAAGGAAACCACTCAGGGATTTCACCATAAGGCCAATGGTGATATTGAAAACAGTTTTATTTAATGACCGTGATGGGAGAAAACTGAGGATGGATCAACAACATTGTAATTACTCCACAATACTAACCTAATTGACAATGTGAAAAGAAGGAAGCATGTACAGAATACACATATTCCAAAATATGCATCCTGTTTGAAACAAGTCACTAAAGTGACACTGCACAAAATGTGGCAAAGCAATTAACTTTTTGTCCTAAATACAAAATGTTATGTTTGGGGAAAATCCAATACAACACATTACTGAGTACCACTCTCCATATTTTCAAGCGTAGTGGTGGCTGCATCATGTTATGGGTATGCTTGTAATTGTTAAGGGTCTTTTTCAGGATAAAAAAATACATGCAATGGAGCTAAGCACAGGCAAAATCCTAGAGGAAAACCTGGTTCAGTCTGCTTTCCACCAGACACTGGGAGATTAATTAAATCTAAAACACAAGGCCAAATATACATTGGAGTTGCTTACCAAGACAACATTGAATGTTTTGAGTAGCCTAGTTACAGTTTTGACTTAAATCGGCCTGAAAATATATGTCAAGACCTGAAAATGGCTGTCTAGCAATGATCAACGACCAACTTGACAGAGCTTGAATAATTATTTGAATAAGTATGTTTAAATATTGTACAGTTCAGGTGTGAAATCATTTTAGAGTCTTACCCAGAAAGACTCACAGCTGTAATCAATGCCAAAAGTGATTCTAACATGTATTGACTCAGGGATTTGAATACTTACGTAAATTTGCTATTTCTGTAACTCATTTTCGATAAGTGTGTAAACCTTTCTAAAAAAATGTTTTTCACTTTGTCATTATGCAGTATTGAGTGTACAGTGCCTTGCGAAAGTATTCGGCCCCCTTGAACTTTGCGACCTTTTGCCACATTTCAGGCTTCAAACATAAAGATATAAAACTGTATTTTTTTGTGAAGAATCAACAACAAGTGGGACACAATCATGAAGTGGAACGACATTTATTGGATATTTCAAACTTTTTTAACAAATCAAAAACTGAAAAATTGGGCGTGCAAAATTATTCAGCCCCCTTAAGTTAATACTTTGTAGCGCCACCTTTTGCTGCGATTACAGCTGTAAGTCGCTTGGGGTATGTCTCTATCAGTTTTGCACATCGAGAGACTGAAATTTTTTCCCATTCCTCCTTGCAAAACAGCTCGTGCTCAGTGAGGTTGGATGGAGAGCATTTGTGAACTGCAGTTTTCAGTTCTTTCCACAGATTCTCGATTGGATTCAGGTTTGGACTTTGACTTGGCCATTCTAACACCTGGATATGTTTATTTTTGAACCATTCCATTGTAGATTTTGCTTTATGTTTTGGATCATTGTCTTGTTGGAAGACAAATCTCCGTCCCAGTCTCAGGTCTTTTGCAGACTCCATCAGGTTTTCTTCCAGAATGGTCCTGTATTTGGCTCCATCCATCTTCCCATCAATTTTAACCATCTTCCCTGTCCCTGCTGAAGAAAAGCAGGCCCAAACCATGATGCTGCCACCACCATGTTTGACAGTGGGGATGGTGTGTTCAGCTGTGTTGCTTTTACGCCAAACATAACATTTTGCATTGTTGCCAAAAAGTTCAATTTTGGTTTCATCTGACCAGAGCACCTTCTTCCACATGTTTGGTGTGTCTCCCAGGTGGCTTGTGGAAAACTTTAAACAACACTTTTTATGGATATCTTTAAGAAATGGCTTTCTTCTTGCCACTCTTCCATAAAGGCCAGATTTGTGCAATATACGACTGATTGTTGTCCTATGGACAGAGTCTCCCACCTCAGCTGTAGATCTCTGCAGTTCATCCAGAGTGATCATGGGCCTCTTGGCTGCATCTCTGATCAGTCTTCTCCTTGTATGAGCTGAAAGTTTAGAGGGACGGCCAGGTCTTGGTAGATTTGCAGTGGTCTGATACACCTTCCATTTCAATATTATCACTTGCACAGTGCTCCTTGTGATGTTTAAAGCTTGGGAAATCTTTTTGTATCCAAATCCGGCTTTAAACTTCTTCACAACAGTATCTCGGACCTGCCTGGTGTGTTCCTTGTTCTTCATGATGCTCTCTGCGCTTTTAACGGACCTCTGAGACTATCACAGTGCAGGTGCATTTATACGGAGACTTGATTACACACAGGTGGATTGTATTTATCATCATTAGTCATTTAGGTCAACATTGGATCATTCAGAGATCCTCACTGAACTTCTGGAGAGAGTTTGTTGCACTGAAAGTAAAGGGGCTGAATAATTTTGCACGCCCAATTTTTCAGTTTTTGATTTGTTAAAAAAGTTTGAAATATCCAATAAATGTCGTTCCACTTCATGATTGTGTCCCACTTGCTGTTGATTCTTCACAAAAAAATACAGTTTTATATCTTTATGTTTGAAGCCTGAAATGTGGCAAAAGGTCGCAAAGTTCAAGGGGGCCGAATACTTTCGCAAGGCACTGTACATGACTGAGAAAATGTTGCTTTAATCAATGAGTTCTGCCTGTAACGCAACAAAATGTGGAATATGTGAAGGGGTATGAATACATTCTTTAGGCACTGTGTGTGTGAGAGATGGGTTGTAGAGTGTGTGTGTATGTGGTGATAGAGGATGTGTGTCTGTGTGTCCAGTGAGAGATGGGATATAGGATGTAAGACTCACAGAGATCTGGTCGGGGATAATTAAGTGGAGGAGTCCACTTAGGTCAGGCTTCCATTATCTTTACAATTTAGCAAAGGCCTTGGTCCTGAGCTCATTGTGACCATCTCAACACCCTCCAGTAGGGAAGAGAAAGAAGAAAAACACAATTTAAACATGAACCCCATCTCAGCACATTCCCCCCAGATGAGACCTTGATTTCGCTATGAGCAATGAAGACTTCATGACATTCCATTGATTGTAAAAGTAGTTCTGTGAGTAGCTTTCTCAGTGAAAGGACCTCAGGGTTGACTGTTTTGCCCTAGAGCAAGCCTCCAGGTGTCATTCTGATATGAGTGTACAAGCCACCAGGTGTCAGTCTGATATGAGTGTACAAGCCTCCAGGTGTTATTCTGATATGAGTGTACAAGCCACCAGGTGTCATTCTGATATGAGTGTACAAGCCACCAGGTGTCATTCTGATATGAGTGTACAAGCCTCCAGGTGTCATTCTGATATGAGTGTACAAGCCACCAGGTGTCATTCTGATATGAGTGTACAAGCCTCTAGGTGTCATTCTGATATGAGTGTACAAGTCTCCAGGTGTCATTCTGATATGAGTGTACAAGCCACCAGGTGTCATTCTGATAAGAGTGTACAAGCCACCAGGTGTCATTCTGAAAGGAGTGTACAAGCCACCAGGTGTTAGTCTGATAGGAGTGTACAAGCCTCCAGGTGTCATTCTGAAGGGAGTGTACAAGCCACCAGGTGTCATTCTGAAGGGAGTGTAAACAGTAAGCTATAACAAGTAGGTGAGCTAACCTGAGTAGACCAGGACTGACAAACTCATGATCCTAATGAATACATGAATACCTATCTGACTTGTTTGGGATGAGAACCTGCCTTTGCTCAAGGACACAACACTACCTCTCCTGTCCTGTCCCGTCCCGTATAGAAGGAGCTCCAAGTGCTGTGATTGGATCACATCTTACAAAACACCCTGTTAGCGAGCGTTAGCGTTAGCACAAGGCAGCGTCATCCGTCAAAGAACCAGGACAGGCCGTGATTCACGGCACAGCTGCGAAAACAACAACAACGACTGCAAACTAAACCTGAACTCAGGGAGAGGATTTATTCGCAAGCGAAAAGCCAGGTCTGACAAGGAAAATACCTTTTCCCAGAATCTTATCACTCTCTCTGTAGTACCAAACCACTTACTTTATATTAGTTGGCACAGACACATGCATACACACACACACGATAACATAAGCACTATATATACACATGGATTTAGTACTGTAGATATGTGGTAGTGGTGGAGTAGGGACCTGAGGGCACACAGTGTGTTGTGAAATCTCTGAATGTATTGTAATGTTTTTTTAAATTGTATAAACTGACTTAATTTTGCAGGATCCCAGGAAGCTTTGGAAGCAGCTAATGGGGATCCATAATAAATACAAAATAAATACAAAATTCAAAAATACTGCCCTCTGCCTACCGCAAATCAATGATCAATTATGGGAATTCAGCTCCATTTGCACAATGGTGAACTAGTCTGATGGACCTTAAAGGATCTCATGATGCACAGTTTTATGACATAGTAGAGCATGGTGAAATGTTTGGTTCCATTATTTCCATTCTCATATCCAATTACATAATCATACATGAATTAAGGTGAAACTGAGAAGCTCGCATGTACTCATAATACACTTTCACAACAGCCATGTAACATAACATCCTGCAAATGGGATGTAAAGCTGCAGTCCATAGCGGTGAAACTGCCACGTTCGTTACACTGAACAAAAATATAAACCAAACATGCAAAAATGTCAACGATTTTACTGAGTTACAGTTCATATAAGGACATCATTCATAATTCATTTCACATGACTGGCAATCACAGATACCTGAATAAAAGGTAGGGGCGTGGATCAGAAAAGCAGCCAGTATCTGGTGTGAGCACCATTTGCCTCATGCAGCGCGACACATCTCCATCACATATAGTTGATAAGGCTGTTGATTGTGGCCTGTGGAATGTTGTCCCACTCCTCTTCAATGGCTGTGTGAAGTTGCTGGATATTGACAGGAACTGGAACACACTGTCTTACACGTCAATCCTGAGAATCCCAAACTTGCTCAATAGGTGGCTCTCGTGAAGAGGGCACGACAAAGCCTATTCCCCCTCATGAAACTGAAAAGATTTGGCATGGGTCCTGACATCCTCAAAAATGTCTACAGCTGCAACATTGGTTGCATCACTGCCTGGTACGGCAATTGCTCAGCCTCCGACCGCAAGGCACTTCAGAGGGTAGTGTGTACGGCCCAGTACATCACTGGGGCCAAGCTTCCTGCCATCCAGGATGTCGACACCAGGCGGTGTCAGAGGAAGGCCCTAAAAATTGTCAAAGACCACAGCCACCCCAGTCATAGACTGTTCTCTCCACTACCGCATGGAAAGCGGTACCAGAGTGCCAAGTCTAGGACAAAAAGGCTTCTCAACAGTTTTTACCCCCAAGCCATAAGACTCCTGAACAGGTAATCAAATGGCTACCCAGACTATTTGCATTGTGTGCCCCCCAACCCCTCTTTTACACTGCTGCTACTCTCTGTTTGTCATATATGCAGTCACTTTAACCATATCTACATGTACATACTACCTCAATCAGCCTGACTAACCGATGCCAGTATATAGCCTAGCTACTGTTATAGCCTCTCTACTGTATGTAGCCTCTCTACTGTATGTAGCCTCTCTACTGTATGTAGCCTCTCTACTGTATGTAGCCTCTCTACTGTATGTAGCCTCTCTACTGTATGTAGCCTCTCTACTGTATGTAGCCTCGCTACTGTTATTTTCACAGTCTTTTTTACTGTTGTTTTATTTCTTTACTTACCTATTGTTCACCTAATACCTTTTTTTGCACTGTTTGTTAGAGCCTGTAAGTAAGCATTTCACTGTAAGGTCTACTACACCTGTTGTATTTGGTGCACGTGACAAATAAACTGATTTGATTTGACATGTCTGGTGAGTATGCAGGCTATGGAAGAACTGGGACATTTACAGCTTCCAGGAATTGTGTACAGGTGAGCAGGTGAAGAAGTCGGATGGAGGTCCTGGGCTGGTGTGGATACACATGGTCTGCGGTTGTCAGGCCGGTTAGACATACTGCAAAATTATCTAAAATGACATTGGAGGCGGATTATGATAGAGAAATTAACAATAAACTATCTGGCAACAGCTCTGGTGGACATTCATGCAGTCAGCATGCCAATTGCATGCTCCCTCAAAACTTGAGACATCTGTGGCATTGTGACAAAACTGAACATTTTAGAGTGGCCTTTTGTTATCCCCAGCACAAGGTGCACCCGTGTAATGATCATGCTGTTTAATCAGCTTCTTGATATGC